>NC_068913.1:39353409-39656439 GCF_023091745.1 Budorcas taxicolor | reverse complement strand
ACATGTAGAATTATAAACTAATAAAACAATCATCCATATAATCACCACACAAAGAAAGAAAGGGGGCATTCATAATTTCTTTTGAAATATTTGTAAACAAAGAAGAACCCTTTTTCTGGGCAGCATACAAGTGACAGTTCTGTCAATGGAGAATTATCCAAAGACTATGATGTGCCTTGGGGAGAGGAACAGGGCAATTAATTGACATCAGTCCTATCCTCTGGCCTTGTCCCTATTTTTATCTGGCAGAAGCAACACTTACCCTAAATAAATGACTAAAACAAGAATGATACTTTGTTATTCTTTCTATACCAAAATATAATTTTGATAGGAATAGAGTATTTGAAGATAAATATTAAGACAAAAAAGCATGAACCTCATTTAAATGTAATCAAAACATGTCATCTCCTATGTAGCTTTCACATAGAGATATTTATAAGGAAAAATAAATTACTGACACAAAAGTCAGTATATTCACTACTTATTTGAGAGAGGTTGAAAATTACAATCTCAAAAGGGGAAAATTACAATCTGAAAAATTACAATCCCCTTTGTAGATTTCAAGGGGAAGAAAACACTCCCTTTTCCTTGTGTGGTGGTTATATGGCTGTTTGTTTTATGATTAATTTATAATTCTACATGTTTTTAAGTTTTGAGTATTGCATAGTTTTTTGTTTATATGTTAAAAGGGTTTCCCTGATACCTCAGTTGGCAAAGAATGCGCCTGCAGTGCAGGAGACCTTGGTTCAATTCTTGGGTTGGGAAGATCCCCTGTAGAAGGGATAGGCTACCCATTCCAGTATTCTTGGGTTTCCTTTGTGGCTTTCTGGTAAAGAATCTGCCTGCAATGCGGGAGACCTGGGTTTGATTCCTGGGTTGAAAAGATCCCCTGGAGAAGGGAAAGGTTACCCATTCCAGTATTCTGGCCTGGAGAATTCTATGGAATGTATAGTCCATTGGGTCGCAAAGAGTTGGACACAACTGAGCAATTTTCACTTCACAGCTTAGATAACAAAATATAAATGTGAAAATAACTTTTAGCAATGAGATACACATTAAATTTACAAGGAGTCTTACATTTTCTATGTTATTAAACAAAGAAAAATTCATTAAATCATTCTCAAATATAGTCTCTCTGTTTAATTTTGGTATTATATTGCTCTATACTTATAAATTCAAATATGATGTGTTATGTCTTCAGTGAATCAAATCATAAATTCTGTAGATGTTAGTAACAGATAATTATGAACAAAAAAGTCATTAGGAATATTTATGTGTCATTTACATATAATAAGATAGAATTCTAGAATATAATTTTGGGGGATGGACACTGATTATTTTAAAATATATCCTGCAGAATATTAGTTGGATAAATTAGGTGGACAAGACTACTCTGATTTGATACTCAGAAGTGTTGGGAAATAACTGTATGAAAGTTATTATGTTTTTAGCTCCTCAGTTTTTATATTTCATCTTATCAGGATTCCTTGAAAGGATCTGTATTTTCATTATCTTGATCTTGGTTTGTGCAAAATACTAAACTTTCAGAGAAACAAACAAGACGAGAAAGGCACAACACATAAGTCATTACAGAGAGATTCCTATAATAAAAAATAATTCAAGGAAGTTATTTTCAGTTGACAAGTTGACTATTTTTGTAATTGTAAATAAGAGATAAACTAAAAGTTTTAAACACATTCGGAATGATTCTAATTTTTAAATTTTCTCATTTCCTAGCTAGATCTATTCTAGATCTAGAATATTTACAATAAACAGAGGATAACAGATTTCTATAAAGTATGAGAACGTCTAGAAGAGCACAAGAAAATTGAGAAAATATTTTATCAGTTAGAAATTTGTCTAAAAAAACCTGAAATTGCTTAGGAAAAAATCAAATCTATAACCATAGATCCTATCTTTTAGACAGCACTTTCACATGCAAAAGTCTTGTTTTCTTTTATCCCTTAACATGGCAAATACTGAATTATATTATAGTAAATTCATATGGTTCTTTTTTGTTGTTTGAAATATAGTTGTCAGCTCATCAATTAATCATTAATCAGACAGGATGATAAAAGAATTAATGTACTTGATATAAGTAACTATCTCTTCTGTGAGTATCTTAATGATCATAATGAATACAAATACCTGCAAATACCTGATCCATTAAGGCAACTGATTTAAGGCCTGTGACCTACCAGAGGAATCTCCCTCAGGTTATCTAACTGTTAATTTCCCTAGTATCTATCAAGGTTCAATTTAAACATCATCTCTTTTGTTCTAAAGTGAATAAGCTCATGAGTTATGGTATTATATTTATGTAATAGTTAATAGTATCCCTTAGTTTTTTTTTAACCTATAGATATCAACTAATAAAATCTACTTTATGAAAGTTGTTCTGAATATAAAATCCAATAATGAACGTAAAAGACTTCCATATAACACTTCCATATAACATCAGTTCCCTTATTCCCAGGTGAAACCTTCTCTGTTCCCAGCTGCCTGGTTTGGTCATCTTCTTATTTGCTATCTCTTGACAGCTGGATATATTCTAATGGAAAACCCTGAAATTACTCGTCTATTTTATCCTATATTCTGTAAACTCTTCAGGAGTTTCATGTATTTTCTTTGCATGGCAGTGTTGGGTATGCCGTATGGCTTAATTATCTGTTAGAGGCAAAAAATCACTTAAATTGCTTGGTAAGAAGCATCACAGCTATGCTTCAATGTCAATCAGTCATGGCTGATGAAGTAAGGCAATTACCACCTTAATATACTGAAAAAAATCATTTGTGAGCTTGATTAATCAAAGTCCTGTGTATTTTGGGATAACTGAGACCATTCTAGGGTGAAATGAGTCTCTTTTTTTGAGAAATCTAAAAGACATTGTTTAATATAGCACTTACTTGCTCTTGGTGTTGACTGAGTGGTCTAGAGTGGACCAATCTTTCTGGCAGTTTTCGATCTAGACCATGTCCATTTTCCAAACGAGACTCCCTGGGTTTGTCAAACCAATCTGTTTCTTCACGACGGAGGTGATAGGCTTTGGAGACCAAGGAAATATCAAACATTGCAACTCCAGCTAATACAGATGACAGAGGGCAGTAGATGATCTGCAGTACCAACATGCTTTTGGGCTTATTAACCATTCATGCATTTCAAACACAATTCCCAGTGGGATCAGAAATATCATTTCCTGCATTATGTTAAAAATTCTGTATGAGGGAATAACCTAGGAAAAAAACCATGTGCTACCTGTCAACTTTTCAGAGAAAAGTAAGACAAAAGTAACATTTAAATCAGGTGAAAAAATAAATTTAGATAGTGATTGGATAAATAAATGAACAAATGAATATTTCTCAAAAGTCGTTCTATTCAACCTCAGTCCATCATTCCACCTCCTCACTTCTCCCCAGTATATATCACCAAAATCTAAGGAAAACACATTTCTTGGATACAGAAGATTCAATTATTTTTCCACTATCATATCAACCCAGGACCAATATGTGGCTGCTAGACTTGGACATCAATTGAGCATCTTTTGAAAACATGATACATCTATTACATTCATAACTAGATGAAAATATTTATTTTTAGGAGGATCCTAGGTATCAGTGCTAGGAACATGTGTGCCATAATCATCTGGTAGCCTAATTTTAAAAATATATCTACTAGAGTTTTTCATTAAAAATTAAACAATTATTTTCTGTGGGATCATAGATCTAGGAATTAAAGAGTTGGTAGGCTGCTTTCTGTACTTACAATGTGACAAAGTTAACATCTTAAAATACTTTTTTGAAAATATAACTATATTTGAGGATATAACTACTATTTAAAATTTTTTATCTTATTAAATTCTTAATACTTTCAAAGACATTTTAAAGTTCTTATCTAGTGATCTCAAATCATTATTTACCTATTATATAGAATTTGACTTTATAGAAAGTTTTATGCATTGTAAAAGGATCCCTAATTAATAGTCTCTGGAAGTACACTGTTACTTTCCAAATGGCAGATGGAGCACCTCTTCTCGAGTATTATCCTGAAAGATCTGTTGATGATGCTATCAATCTACATTTTGAAACTCTGGTTTCGATAATGCCATACTATTGAGTATTCCTCTCTATCTCATTACAGTTCTCTTTCTGCCTGCATCACTGACTTCTCTTCCACTACTTTCTCTGAAGACTTTTTCCCAAGCAATTTCCATTAGTTCTTTATTGGCAGGGCTGGCAAAACCACAGCATATACAGCATTACTCACCTCTACACCTCCTGTGATCTTGGTCAATGCCTCTGATTAACCACAGAACTTTCTCTCAATAAACACAGAATGACAGACAATATGTCTTAGATTTGAGGCAATACAATGGTACATACCTGGTTTCTGGTTGTATATGTATTTGTCTGATCTCCCCTATTAAGACTCTAAGCTGCTTGAAGGTAAGCCTCATGTCTTCTGTGTTTTTGTTCTCCCTCAGTACTAAAATCATTGCCTTGTAAATGCCACAATATTCATAAAGTATTTGGGAAATGAATGATATATAGGAAAATTAGTCATCAACTAAAGAAAGTTAAATATCCTAATTATGATAAGCACATTTTAAAATAAATGTCAAATGAACCTCATTAACAGTTGCACATTCTTTTCTCACAATCTATTCGGTATTAACTATGGTTTTTCATAGTTCTCCCTCGACATCAAGTGATTACATTTATGAAAGAATTATTCAATATAATTTCGATAAGTAAACAAAACAAATCCATTATTTAATCATTAGTCTCTAAAACTTATTAGAAGATCACGAAACATACTAATATTTTATTTTTATATATTTTAATAACATTTCTCATAAAAATAGTCTATACTGATTTTAATAAATGACTACCTTGGATACTGTACCTGATATCACTTGAATATATACTTTGCTAATTGCACTTAAAATATGAATCTTCTAAAATGTTTCCTTGGCTGTGTCTATACAAATAAGGCAGAATTTCAACTTGATATACATTTTGTCAATTTATTTCCAATACTGATGACATACTTTGTCTGTTATGTTTATAACTCTATATGTAACTAAGTCAGGATAGCTACCATGCTTTGCATAGGAATTTATCAATCAAGAGAAACTAGATTAAGTAAGTCTTCTCTTAAATCGAATTCTATGTTCACCGTTTATAGCAAGTTGGTGTGTACTAGGTTGCTTCAGTCGTGTCCGAATCTTTGCAACCCTATGGATTGTAGCCTGCCAGGCTACTCTGTCCATGGGATTCTCCAGGCAAGAATACCCGAATGGGGTTCCATGCCCCTCTCCAGGGGATTTTCCCATTCCAGGGATTGAACCCAAGTCTCTTCCATCTCCTGAATTGACAGATGAGTTCTTAACCACTAGGGTCACCTGGGAAGCCCAATAGCAAGTTGGACATAAAAGTTTATAATTACAATTGTCTGATCTGCCATGGTAGATCCAAACTTTAAAAACTAAATTTTACAATAATAACAACATTTTCCAAATTAAGTAATTCATTGAAGATTAGCATCCCCTTGTTTTAGGCTACTGATATTTTCTTCTCTTAAATGTAAAATGCAAGCAAGCTGTTTTGGGGTCCAATTCTATTCTGTACAAAATATTCCTTGGAATTTTTTTTAAGACTGTATGTACTGATGCATTTTTTTTAAACATGAGTATATTTTAAAAGAATATTTTCAATGATTATTTGTGGTTGCAGAAATATAACGATTGTTTCTAGTTTAGTTTTTCTCCAATCTACTCTAGTCTTAACCAGGAATGAATATTAAGTTGTAGAGTTTAGGCTGATGGTCATAACTATTAAGCAACATAAATTGTGCCTACCTCAAGTCACATTCTGCTTTAAAAGCTGTAACAAATACAGATGAATTAAAAAGAAAAAAAATTATATCTACCTAGATTTTACCTCAAATGAGGTATTTCAAAATTACCTGGAGTCATATAGAATACATCTGAAATATATATTGTTGTCTATAACCAAGAGTTTAATTGAATTCAGAGAAAGCACACAATAAATCTGAATAAATCTGAAATCAGTTAAATTTGCTCTGTTTACATGATACTAAGTAGCCCATTGGAATGTTATATATTTCAAGGTTGTTTTAGTATCACTCAAACATAGATATAGTACTTATGTGGCAAAATTTATTTTAAAAATCTCTAATACTTCATGAGTTTATAATGTCATAAGTTATGTGATCGGGAAAAATATTTTATACTCTTTTTCTTAATTACTCATGGATCCCAAGATTAAAAAAAAAAAAAGCAGAGCACTGTTCACCAGAAGAAAAAGTAATACATTTATGAGATACAAACACAAAGAAAATACAGAACATTTGAAAACACATCACTACAATTCACACAGATAATATTACATATAAAATTCAATTTGTTATAGTTTTCTTTGTATAATTATGTACCAACATGATTTACATTTCTTATCTGCTTAGTTTAAAAATAACACTTTAACTCAATTTAACTTCATGTAAGTTTCACTTTGTTTCCTTCTCTGGTGTTATCTTTACACATTTCTTAATTTTGGGTGCTGCATGATGTCTCATCCAAATTAGTTTAAATAATTTGATGGAGATTAGCATGCTTTTTAAAAATCTGATCTTTCCAATACTTAACAAATGTTTTTGATAAGTATTTTTTGATGTGTTTTGATATTTTATCAAAATAATTTTTTCATAGTCTTTGATAACTATGAGTACATATCATCCAAATATATAAATGAGAAAAATTTGGTTATTTTTACATGGTTGTATGTTAATAATTCTCATATTTCAGAATATCTAGAAACATCTGAATGTCTGGCACCATGGTGGCAAAATCTATGATGAATAAATGAATTTGTCAAATTCTCTCCAGATAAATGTACATTATACATACAAAGCCTTTGGTGTTTAATTATATGATTGACCTGTTAATTTTTATTTTGCTATTTTACAGACAGTATTATTGATGAGCCTTTCTATTCTTCTGTAGAAGTCATTATATATCTATATATTTATATACATATATAACGTGTGTTAAATGTGGACTGTGAAAAAAAGAAGAGTTTCCATACAATTGTTACTTATGATGGTTGATTGAAACAACTGGCTAAAGTAAAAAAAAATAGTGTTTTATTTAATTGGCTAATTATCAATAAAAAATGGTCAATCCAACAGCTCATGGAGAATAAAACAAACAAGAAAGTAACTGGTCTATTGGAATTTCACTAGGAAAAGCAGTCTCTTCTCCTTCAGATCCAGTGATTACTTTTGTCCTGATCTAACCTACATTTAAACTTCTAATATCATCTTGGTGTCGAGATACAGAAGAAAGAAAATCCTTCTCGTGAAAATATATTTTCCTGCAAGCCCCCAGAGAAAATGTTAGATTTAAAAGAAGAGATGTTAGCTTAGAGCTTTTCCATCTCCAAATTCATGAAGTAATACACTTTTATTGGATGAGAAATATTTTATTTTTAGGAGTCAAGCCACACATATTCAAATGTAAACCATGGATGGAGAAGGAAAAAAAAAAAGAACCAAGAGTAATAAGTCCTCTTGGCATGGGAAAAAGGTCACATTTCTGTACTTCTTCAATCTTGCCCTCTAATTTAGACTTGGCCAGGTCATTTTCTAAAATCCTTTTGGTTCTATATGATTTAATAAAAATCACCATAAAGTTTTTAGTTAAGTATGTACTTGCCATATATCACTTGTTCTATACGAAAAACTAGTAAAACTATTTAGTGCAAAAAAAAAAAATGAAATAATGCAAAAAGGAAACCCATGGAAAAGGCTAACTGAACACACAAGGAAAGCTTCAGCTCAAATACCTAAATTCACAAAAGCAGTGTACAAAGCTCAAGTTTTAAGATCTAAACAGTGCTTCATACATATTGACCAGCATATGGATAATACTGTTGTTTACTGTCAATATCATATTAGGTACTAAGGTTTTAGTATGCAATACAAAATGTACAATGTACAATGCTTGTCAACTATGGCATTCACAATGAAAGAGAAATTAAAATACAAGCCTTTTATTTAAGTAGATTATAAAACTGTACATTATGCTAACATTAGGGACTCACCTGCACGTTCTCAAGAAGAGAACATTCTGTGAATTAACAAACACTGATCTCACAAATGATAAATAATTTTCTACTACAAAGTCTAGTGGAATAGTCAATGGCTCAAAACCTTAATCATTGCACAAACTGAAAGAAATTAATCACTTTAAAAATAACTTTTGAAAACAAAAGAAACACACAACAAAAAACTGTCCAACTATAGATTTAAAGGATGACCATATTTTATTGACACAATTATTTGATAATGGTTTTGGAAAAGTAGACACCACACAAATCAAACAATCAAGAAACAACAATAAAAGGATAAACTAAAAAGAAATAAAGAGCATGCTATGAAATCTATACACAAGATAGAATTTCCATTTACAAGAAATAAAACTGAAGTAAACATGCAAAAGACCCACCAAGAAAAATAGAATACATTCTTGGAGAAGGAAAATTAAACATGCAGAAAAATAAGAGTTTGAGTTTTGAGAGTAGCAAGGTAGTGTGAGGCCCAATTTACCTTCACTGTCTGACATGGCATGCTGGAAGTCATCCATGATGAATGCTATGTCACGGTCGTAGCCTCGAGTCCGTGATTCTTCTCTCATGTGTTGCTGAACTTCAGGCAAAGAGTGACTCGATCCAAACTGGTCCCTGGTGTCTGCAGATATTGGTGGCAGGGGTCCAGCAGCAGCCCTGGCCATTCCCATTGGCTGTCCAACAGGACTGAGTGGACTTTCCTCTTCAGAATTCTGGGCCACAATTGGTATTCTTCCTCTACTTTGGCTAATAGGCAAACTAGTAGGCTTAGTTCTTCCAGAAGGTGATGCGTGACCAAAGGAAACATCTAGAGCTTCAGCCTCTTGAGCTTTCAGTCTTAGAGAAGAGCTGGAAGAATCTCTTTTAATTGATAAATCTAGCCCATAGACAGAGGAAGGTCTGGAAGAAGGTCTGGACCTGCTGCCACTGCTGTATGGCTTATCTGCTTCATCCTGCAGAGCTGATCGTATGGTGTTTCCTAAGGTGCCCAGTCCTGTGCCCAGAGATGATCCCATAAATTTTTGTTGGTCTGTAATATTTTTTCTGAGGCCAAAAGTAATATCATCTTGAAGAAGCCTTGCCCTGGAAGAAATGCCACCAATAGATGAAGTGCTTGAAGTCATATAGCTCGAATAATCAGGTTCAAGGTCTCTAGTTTCTTGAATAGGTGAGAATTTTGACATTTTAGGGTCAATTAGTGATTTCTTATGCTTTGACTGCTTTTGATAAAGTATAGCAGCTGGTAGTTGTTTTGCTGCTTGTTTTTCAAGTGTGAGTCTACTAATGCTGTACTTCTCAGATTTTGGAAAATGTCTGTAACTAGTATCGGCATGGTAATAATGGGAAAGACCAGCAAGGTGATCTAAGCTCTCGGCTCCTCTACGGAATTCTTGTTTAATCTGTTGTTTCAGAAGCTTTAACTCATAAGGATCCTCCATTGGGTCCTCCTCTGCTTTCACGTAACTATGCAATCTGGACGAAGTCTGCAGAGGTGCTAGGAAATCTGTCACTTCTTGAGACCTACGTGTCTCAGTGGTTCGGAGAAGACGGTCTGTTTTTGACAGATCTTTTTCATGAAGGCTAAATGCAGTGCTTAGAGCCGCTGTTCCTTTGGTAATCTCTCCAATGTCATCAATTAAGACATAATTTCGTGAAGTATGATGGTCAATATCTGCATAGAAAGAATCTGCAGATATGCTTGATATTGGACTGCTGGCCATGCTACTTCTTTCCTCCAATCCTATTCTCAAATCTAAGCTGTTGTACTTACTACCGAGATGGGAAACAGCATATGTATTATCAGTGGAAACAGGTGCTATCATCAGGGGTTGGTTGCGAATCACCTCATAGTTTGAAGTTATCTTGGGCTCCAAATACAATGCAGCTTGCCGTGGCTTTTGCTGTATCACCATCATCTGTGATGGTAACTGATAAGAAGGTTGTGGGGTTGGTGTAGGTTGAGCCTGAGGTGTGAAAGACATTGTTGCCACAGCTTGGAAGGTTGGCTGAGTCTGATAAGGTGAAACTTCCTGATGGTACAGAGTCTGTTGCTGAAAGTGGGATTGCTGGGTGTACGGGGTGGGTGCTTGAGTAGGAAGAGCAGGGGAAGAGTATTGGTACTGCGTATAAGGACTCGTAGGAGGGACTAGCTGAGATTCTGTTTGGGTTTGTGGTGGAATAAACTGGTTGAATTCAGTTTGGGGAGCAGTTCTCGGTCGCTCGATGCCATGCTGACTTTCAATTCGGGTTGGTCTGGTGCTGCTGACCTCACTGTCGGACATGTAATCACGATCCTCAGCTACTCCCTGGAGATAGGCTCTCTCTCTCTTTTCTCTCTCCTTTAATAAGGCCTCTTTCCTCCTGTTAATCCCCATTTCTAGGTACCGTAACTTAGCATCAATCTCCTTTTCTTCCTCATCAAGTTCTGCTTGTTTCTTCCTAAGCTTGGCAGATTCCCTCTCCACAAGATCAAGCTCTCTGTCTATATCCTGGAGAATCTTGGCTCGGGCCATCGTATTGGTTCGGCAGATCCTTCTCCTGGAGACCGTGCCCATTGCGCTAAAGGCTGACTGAGTTCCTGTGGAGGTCTCTTCAGGTGGTGGGTTTGGCAGAGTTCTCTTCACTTTTTTCTGAGTGCCAGAGGTTGCTGTGGTTTGAGAACCTTTTGCCTAAAATTAAGTAAATAAAATACAATACTTTACTATCAAGGAAAAAGTTAAAGGTCAAAAAACCCATAATTTACATTTATTTATTTTTTTTTTTTTTTAATTTATTTATTTATTTATTTATTTTTTAATTTTAAAATCTTTAATTCTTACATGTGTTATAAAGATGATTTCATATATGGTCTAGCTTTGAGCACATAATAAAATTGTACCTATAATTTCAAGTATCAGTCACAAACAGTGAACTGAGAAATAATTTTCCCCTTAGTAAACTGTTACATATTATTACAACTTACATAACATTAGAAATGATTTTTGAAATCAGGCACAAAGTGCATTGCTAGGCAGGCTTATATTTTAGTCAGACTTTTGGAAGAACTCTAAAAACTAATTTTTCATTATATTTAATATACATATTATTACTTACTGAAGGTATGCACAGAGTATTTGTGTTAACTATCTAAAATTTAAGTTAGATTAGTTGAAGATACTCATTGTCAAGAGAATTGTTTGCTTCTGTCTCTCCATTCCTCTTTCATCCCCTGAAGTGTCTGTCAGTCCTAAACCAATCATGAAATGTTTTGAAATGAAATCCTCTCATTCTCTACTATCTCCCCCGCCCCCCAAAAGAGTTACCTGAATAATTTCCTGTTTACTCTTTCAATATTTTTGTAACAATGTGAATCTATTTTTTTCCCAATGTTGCTATTCTTTGGTGAGTTTAGCTTCTTATTAATATGCTTTAGTAAATATCACATGAAGCAAAAGGAAATGACCACAAACAGTACAGAAATTCATTGACGGTTTTCTGGGAGGCTCAATGGTAAAGAATGCGCCTGCCAATGAAGGAGACACGGGTTCAGTCCCTGGTCTGGGAAGAGCAGCTAAGCCATGCACTACAACTACTGAGCCTGTGTTCTGAACCCGGGACTGCAACTACTGAGCACCTGTGCCCTAGAGCCCGTGCTCTACAATAAGAGAAACTGCCTACATGAGGGGAGTGCACACTACAACCAGAGAAAAGCCTGAGCAGCAAAGAGACCCAGCACAGCCAATAAGCAAATAAACAAAATTCTTTAAACAAACACGCTGAAACCTTTAAAAAATACCAGAGAAAGCATATAGGTAAACTGTCAGATATTTTCCATTTTATTTGGTTAATCTGTCATAACTTGCACACTAAGAATCACTGTGGTCTTGAGAATCATTTAATTTCAGAATATTGGAAGACATGAGATCATTTTGAGTATAATTAAAATAAACTGATACACTCAAAGCTACCCAAGCATTTAGTAGCATATTCCCCCAACTAGATCTCAGGTTTTTTGCCTTCTAGTTGCATATCCTTTACAAAATTCTTTTTTTTTTCCTTTTTTGTACTAATAAGCCAAAGACCTTAATTCTTCCCTTTCACCCAATCACCAAGTATTATAAACCAAAAAATATATATATTCATTCAAGACCTATACTTCCACTGCCTTTTTACTATTTCCAAATTTATTTCCTTAAGTGTTTTAAAATCTGTTCTCTGTTGTCATTTTTTTTCTTCTCCACTTATCTACCCTCATTGTTTAACAGAAGTAATATTCAGAAGCAATATCATAAAGGTTAATTAAGGTTTAAATGTATTTCTGAAATTTAAAATATTTGAAAGAAATTCACAATTACTAAACATCATAAGTCTTTCAAGTATGGTTTTTGAAACTGTAGCTTATTTCTCACAGTGATCTTGAGGAATATGGGGCAATGGAACCTCAAAAGCAGCTGTTCGGTACATTATTTATTCTCTCTCATCCTTATTTCTTTTAATTTTACTTACTACAATCAAGTCATAGAGCTGATATGAACAGTAAATGAGACCTCTGTGCAAGATGTTTGGTACATACTGTAGTTGTTCTTTAGTTGCTAAGTCATGGCCAACTCTTTTGCGATCCCCATGGACTGTAGCCCACCAGGCTCCCTTGTCCATGGATTTTTTTTCTGCAAAAAAAACTGGAGTGGATTGCCATTTCCTTCTCCAGGGGATTATCCCAACCTAGGGATTGAGTGCATTGGCAGGCAGATTCCTTACCACTGAGCCACGTGCAATTCTGGACATACTATAGCATGCATTACATATCATTTCCTTGCAAAATCCTCTCATTTCTACAGAAAACTATGTATGTTTGATAAATTCACATTCTAAATATTAAAAAAATTGTTTCTTTGCAAAAAAAATGAGTGTGCTGACCATAACAGTAAATAAATGAATAATTATTTAATAATTTCCCCCAATACTAACATATATATGCTTTCTATTTTTAAAAAAAGTTTTTTCACAATAAACTTTCTGGTTCATTGAATATCATGGAGTTCAATAGGAGACTGAAATTAATGACCATTTCTTTTCCTTGAGTTGCATTTAGTAGATTTGGTATCTCAATAAGAATTTTCAAGTTTAAAATGTTCATCTGTACTACACGATTGCGGTTGTGAAATGGTTTGAAAAAGAAAGTTTCACTGTGTTACTCTGAAACTGTAATAGCATAGTAAAGATGAAGACATTTCAAAGTAAGGATTTCCCACCAAGTTCAGTTCAGCCACTAACTAATGTAACACAAAAAGTGGATCCTGGCAGAGAGAAAGCACACAGAACAGAGAAGGTAACAATGCAACGGCACAAACAGAGAGAACGAAAGACATTTCTGAGGTGAACACACACACTTTGAAAATTAATTTTTAAAAATACTGAAGGCACCCATTAAACGGGCACATATATATATACACACAAACATTAAATGAAAGAATAAATAAATGAAAAGATAAAACAAGAACCTGTTCAATTACTTTTAAAACTCTGAATCAAGAAATGAATTTCCCAGAATTCACTGTGTGGGATGAGAGTATGCATGAAATTACCAGAAAGATAAAAGTATGAGGAACTGCAAAAAAGACAACTACGTTAAGAGTAACGGTTATAATGAACTAACCTAGAAACTGATATTAGTTCTTAATGTTGATTGCTCATATATGTATATAATTTATCTTAATTTATGTTTAACCGTTTATAGTTCTCACTTGACAGAGTGAGCTTAGTCAAGCTGTCTTTGGTTATTTTCAAAATAAAATCCATGGTTAAAGAAACATTCTAGGTATTAGGGATTTCTAATTTTCCTTCAGAGTTGCAAATATTTAATGATACATGACTTCTGTTTATCAATATTTTGCGGCCTAGGGACGTGAGTCATAGAAACAAGTGACAAAGTTGGTTGGTAGTAGCTAGACATTGGGTTGGCCAAAAAGTTCATTTGAATTTTTCACACCATCTTATGGAAAAACCCAAAGAAGCTTTTTGGCCAATTCAATACTTAATGAGCTAGCTCAGCTAAGCACTCAGTCCCCACAAGACAAAATAACTTTGTTGTTCTCTACTACTTGATAACAAAGTTGGAGACATGTCAAGATTTTAGCTATATTCCTCCCAAATGACAGGAAATATAATGTGATTGTAAGCTTAGTCTCTCAGGCTAGACTGTTTTAATCCTGGCCCTGGTGTTACCAGCTGTGAGAACTTTAGCAAGTTGCTTAAACTCCCTGGGACTCAGTTTTCCTATATGTTGAGAGGATTATTGTTCAGATAATAATACACAGATAACTGATACATTATCAGTTTGTCTAAGGAGTAAATTGGGCTTCCCTGGTAGCTCAGATGGTAAAGAATCCATCTGCAATGTGGGAGACCAGGGTTTGATCCCTGGGTTGGGAAGATCCTCAGGAGAAGAGAACAGCTACCCACTCCAGTATTCTGGCTTGGAGAATTCCGTGGACAGAGGAGCCTGGCAGGCTACAGCTCGTGGGGTCACAAAGAGTCGGACATGACAGAGTGACTTTCACTAAATCACTTAAAACAAGGAAAGAGCCTAAATTAGTTATTATTCCAGAAATTTAAAGTGATGTGCCAACTTATAATTTAAAAAGAACAGCCTTTCTAGATAATAACTTCTAAAATGACAAATTCTAATCAATATAATGTAAAATAAGAGTGCATGCTCAGTGTGTCCAACTCTTTGTGACCCCAAGGACTGTAGCCTGCCATCCTTCTCTGTTCATGGAATTTTTCAGGCAGGAATACGGGAGCAGGTTGCCATTTCCTATTCTAGAGGATCTTCCTAACCCAGGGATCAAACCTATGTCTCTTGCTTCTCCTGCACTGGCAGGGGGATTCTTTACCACTAGGGCCACAGGGGAAGCCCCAAATAAGAGTGGAGAACTCTAAAGTAGAGAAATGAAACAATGTATTGCTTAGAAAAGATCAACAGATGTATCAAAGGAAGCTTATCATGATTAATGATGATGCAGTTGGAGGTCATGATTAGAGACAATAATAACAATATAGAAAAATCTTGTTGTTTAATAAGATTTTCCTTCCTTGATGACTAGCCTGGTCAAAGTTTTCAAACAGATCTGGTGCCCTTAATCTGAAAAATAATTGTACTAAAAACAGATATTTAAAAATGCTTGTGCAAATAATAGACCAAGGGAAAGGAAAGGCGGTCCTAAGAATAGAATGGAGGTTGAAAAAGACTTAAAGAAAAGTTAATTTCAATTGCAATAGTGATAGGAAGCAAGCAAACTCCAGCATAAGTTCTGCTGTCTGAAGATATTTTAAACAACACTTCTTGGAGGAGCCCGTTGATACCATGCACCTTATATGATAGATGAAATGCACTTCAGCCTGGTGATGCATTAGTTTCTGTGAGATGGAAATATATACAGAGAGTGGCTGAATGCAAACAGAAGGAGAAAAAATGGAAAAGCAAAAAACAAATATATATATTTATTAATATATACACACAAATTTAAATTGAAAGTCACTCAGCTGTGACTCTTTATGACCCCATGGACTGTAGCCTGCCAGGCTCTACTGTCCATGGAATTCCCCAGGCAAGAATACTGGAATGTAGCCATTCCCTTCTCCTGGGGATCTTCCCAACCCAGGGATCAATCCCATGTCTTCTGCATTGCAGGCAAATTCTTTACCATCTGAGCCACCAGGGAAGCCCACACAGCAGTGTGTATACATATATATATATATATATATATATATATATATATATATATATATATATATATAAAGAGAGAGAATATAATTCATAGGTAATATATAATATAAATGCTATATATATGTATTTTATATGTGTGTATATATATAAAATATATAAAACCCTTAAAAATTTATCTATATTAAAGTCTCCACTCATCCATTTCCTTTTTTCTTACAGGTGGAAAAGGCAACCCTGGTTATTACATACTGTTCAAATTAACTCTAATATGTTAACTACCAGGACAAACAATCAAACTCTAAATGTGCAATCACTGTTGATGACCTGCAATGCAGTGTCCTGGGTGGCAAGCATCATAGCTCTGCTAAAGAGAAAATTATAACAGCCCAATCATAATGTGGTGGTCCACATAGACAACATAGAAACAGGAGATACAATCTCACAGGACTTCAGCAAAGCATTTTACATTATCCTTTGACATAGGTGCCAACTTTTGGATGTAACAATAAAAATGGTCATGCAATTTGTTAGGGATCTGCATGCAGGTTATGACTGCTCATGGTCCAGCATCAATGTAAGTAATTAATCTTTCTTAACCTTGGCACTACTGGCATTTCTTTCCAGATGATTCTGTGTTGGGAGTGGGAGGACTGTTTTGTGAACTGTTCTGGCCTCTACCCACTCAGCACATCCTATTCCAGTCCTGTCAATCAAAAATGCCACTATACAATGTCAAATATCTCTAGGGGAAGACAGAGGCAAAACAGTCACTGGTTGAAAAATCACAGAGGTCACAGGACATACAAGATGGTATCTTCAGAACGAGATCCCTAATCTATGGTTATTTAGCTTATAGAGAATGCTGGTATTTGTACGTTTTAGTGTCTTTGTCTGAATGGAAAAAGGAGAAACTTGGATGACAACTTGAAAAAGAGCACTCCTTGGATAAAGGGTGAAAGAAAAACAGATATTCTAGGCTATGATAACAATCTAAGGAAATTAATAAGGAGAGGAACATATTAGATTTTGCCTTGTTATCAATTATGATCCAAAAATCAATCCCTTTATTAGATAGGATGATTCGCACCTTTTGGATTAACATGAATAAATACTCAGAAGATATTCAACCAAGATTTTAAAAATACAGTTTTATTAGAGAACATGGAGAAAAAAATAGATGCTTACAACTATTAATGAGAATATCTCTTTCAGTGCAGAAGATTAATTTTTTTAGCTTAACCCCATAAAAATCTTGGGAAATTTTCCACAGGTGTGATAACTAAGGAAAAATCAGAGGACACAGAATTCCTAGTCTAAATGAAAAATTATGTAAATGCTAGATCTTTCTTAAAAGTTGCTTGCTATTCTGAGTTCAAGAGAAGATCAATAGTGTAATTAAAAAAAGATTACAAACTTTAGAGGAAACAACAGTTATCTAGTTTGAGAAATTAGTTACCTTAATCACTAAGGGAAATCAACTGGATAACTAACCTTAACTTTAAAATTGAGAGATCCTTTCTATCTTGAAAATAATTTAAGAAAACAAGAATCAAAACAGTAACAACAAAAACCAGAAACACATATCTGATAGCTGAGTGCAAAAAACTAAGTGCATGTTTATTGTTTACTGTACTGACTGAGATTATGAGTAAGACTTTCCTTCAACTGTGCAGTATAACATACTGCACAGAAATTTGAGAGAAATTCACAGAAACTGAGAGAAATTTCTCTCAGAGGCATTTGTCTTGCCTTACTGGAATTCTCACTCAGGGCCTGTATTTACTTGATTACGAGAGAAGTCTCTGTCTTTGGAAGAAGAATACTACTTATACATATTATAAGTTCTCTGATATTTTTACTTCTGCTCTGTACCTGGTCATTCCTTCTCATTAGTGTATAAATATCTTTCTATAAATGTCTATGCTTTTTAAGTATTAGGAAGGTAGATGTAATATCTAGGATATTTGTCCCTTCAAACAAGATAGCTCTTATAAGGAGAGTTTCACTCTCTGAAATGTCAACGAGAGCATTAATTCACCGTTAAGGGGTCTCTCTACCCTACTATCTATAGTTTCCAGTTTGGAGACAAAATAGCAGCTGAATATAAAATATTCAGCATTCTATCCAATGCATTGTATCATTAATAATGTATTCCCCAAATAGAGTCATTTTTAACATTCCACCTCTACCCCTACTGCTGCTGCTGCTGCTGCTGCTGCTAAGTCGCTTCAGTCGTGTCCGACTCTGTGCGACCCCATCCCTGGGATTCTCCAGGCAAGAACACTGGAGTGGGTTGCCATTTCCTTCTCCAGTGCATGAAAGTGAAAAGTGAAAGTGAAGTCGCTCAGTCGTGTCGGACTCTTAGCGACCCCATGGACTGCAGCCCACCAGGCTCCTCCATCCATGAGATTTTCCAGGCAAGAGTACTGGAGTGGGGTGCCATTGCCTTCTCCACACCCCTACATAGAGCTAAAATAGATTCTAAACGTTGAGTGCAAGGGCTCAGTTATTTCAAATGCTTTAAGATATACAAGAAAAATTAAAAATAACATGGAGTGACCTGTGAAAATTAAATTCTAAATGATACCATTCTGGAAAAATACTTTAAACACTGATAAAACATCTAAAATCCACTAGTCATTGCAATATGGCACAATGCCTGGCACATACAAACAAAACCATCAAATTTCTTCAACTAAAGTAGTGTGGAACAATTTACTATTTCTATGAATCAAACGCTAAATAAGCAGTATCATCATTGCTATGAAAATATCACTGAATGATTGAAAAAAATATAGACACCTTTAACAATAAACAGTCTTGACTCTCTATGGTCATGGGAGAGAATTTACCATTTGCGAATATACTTGAAATTGTTTTTTAAAAGTACTTCTTCCTTAATTGTTGTAATATTCTAGTAGCATCAAAAAAGCAAGGAACTAAATCACAAGAACTTAACAGTCAGGAAATAAAAACAAAGTAAATGAATATATTTAAAAGTCACACACAAGTTATTTCTTAAAGTCTAGTAGTAGAGACAAAAATGTTCTCCAATTAATACTGTGAAAGTGGCACTCAATATATCATGAGACATCTTCTGCTTTGCCTTAATGCACCTCTTGTCCCAGTTTGTCTTGTTTTCTTGCTGAAAGTCATTGCTCTTGGGCTGGGCAGCCAAGCAGAAAACTAGTTTCTACCTCACTGGACAGAAGCATTAGAGATGTCAGTCTGGGCAACACGTATTGTTTCCATTTTCTGGAATGTCCCAGACAGATTAATTTCTTTTCTCCTAAAATCTATATAAGGTATTCTAGAAAGCCCTCTTAGCAGGTTTTTAGGTGATCAGTTTTTAGACATACATATGTGCAAGTATTTCCCCCTCCCCACTTCTACCCTCCATCCCTCCCAATGATCTATCTTTGTCATTTCTAGAGTTTACATTGTCATTGGAAAAACACACTGCTGTGTGCTACAGATATATTTCTAAGCTAGTTTTTTGCTTCATTCAAAATTGTATTTTCTTGATCACTTTCCTAGGGGAAAAGAAAATGCTTAAAGATACTAATGACCTCCTTTTTTCTTTCCTTTTAATCTCTCAACATCCAGTCATTACTAGGCTTAAAAATCTCTTCTTCTTGTAGGTACTACTTCAAAAATTTATTAGGGCAGCAAAACATATTTTGCCTATATGTTCTTAGCTAAGCAGAAAGAAGGTGTGGTATAAAGAGAAAGAGCATAAAGAGAAACAAAGAAGTAATTTAACAGTATTTGCTTAACCTAAGGGTTATGAACATATGATAGCATGAGAATTAAAATCTGATCAAATCACTGGAAAATAAACACAGATACCTCCTATTTTCTCATTTCTATACGATTTAACTTCTGAATGTGCTGCTGGACTAGCATATGGACTGCTAAGAAAAACTATCTAACATTGATTCCTTCTTCAAGGGCAAAATCATTTACAGTTCTAATATGCTATCAAGAGATAATGACTACATCCCTTTACCAGTAAATGTGTTAATAGTTTATGCGAGCAATCTGAAGTAGAATAATCAAGTTAATACAAATTTCCAAGAATTAACATGGAAACGTATCCTAAAACATATTAATAAATATATATTAAAAAGTAAGACACATCTCTTCCTCCCTTCATTCTGCATGCTAAATATTATAATATTGTCTGCCCAAGACTTATTTCATTTTGAGAACAAATTGCTGATCCGCAAAGAGGGACTGGAGTGATTCCAACACTTCTATAAAATACCTCCTCATTTGAATATCTCATTGGCAACCTCTCATCATAACAAAATTAACTGTATTTCAAATGCTTTAAAATGTAAATTTCTAATTATACAACATTCTGTACATGGAGTATTAAAATGAAGATTGATTACTATTATATGTTTTTCAGAGCTTCAGATCACTAGCAATTTGAGGAATGATTCAATAACTACTTATCTAAAGCCATGAGGAATATAATGATCCTTTTAATAGTGGCACAGTCTTTACTAAATTATATTGAGATAATAAAGATATTTTATGTTTAGACTCTTGAAATACCTAACCACAGAATCACAGAAATCACTATTATTGTTCTTTATTCCTCTGCCATTGATTGGCCTAGAAAACCTTGGAACATGATATTAAAACAGTTCAGAGTTGCTTTTATCTAAACATACTCGCAGTAAATAAAAACAGATCTTCTTCATAAAGTTGTGTCACATAAATAGCTTCCTTCAAATTAAATTAAATTAACAAAATTTCCTTGGAAAGTAGGACCATGGTCCTTCTGTACAAACCGGAGAAGTGTTTGGTTCTTTAGAAAATGCTATTAAGAACTAACTGATAAAGGATGGCAATTGAATTAAGTAAGTGTCAAGAAACATACAGTCATCTAAGATGATAAATCTCATGGATGGACTTTCATAAATACAATATTTTTACTAAATGTTATAATTTTAAGGGGTTAATTTTTCAATTCTATAAATTAAGTTATATGAGAATAGAGGCACACTTTGATGGCAATTAGATGATTTTCCAAATGGATTATTAAGAAAACCTGAGGTTACTGATGTGCATTTGAGTGAGCATTTACAGGCATCAGCTCATGCCATAAATGGGAGAACTGGCTGAAAGCAAATAAACTTTTTCTAAATTCAATATTACTTTATTACAAACATTTCTATCATTTTAATTCCCATTTCACATTGAATGAATTAATGCACATTTATGTCAAAAGGAAAATTAATGTTGTGATGTGGGTCTTTTATGAATTATCATGAAACTCTACAATTAGTACTAGTAAGTACTTTAAATCTTGATTTTAGTTCGACCTTCTAAAAAGTAAATTAATGACTAACCGTTTAAAAGGAAGGAGAAGGCAATGGCACCCCACTCCAGTACTCTTGCCTGGAAAATCCCATGGACAGAGGAGCCTGGTAGGCTGCAGTCCACGGGGTCGCTAAGAGTCGGAAATGACTGAGCGACTTCCCTTTCACCTTTCACTTTCATGCACTGGAGAAGGAAATGGCAACCCACTCCAGTGTTCTTGCATGGAGAATCCCTGGGACGGGGGAGCCTGGTGGGCTGCCGTCTCTGGGGCTGCACAGAGTCGGACACGACTGAAGTGATTTAGCAAATTTAAAAGTAGCCTCTGTGCCTGGAGACTGAGCTATGTGGTTAGCGCTGAGTTTTATAAAAACAAAAAACAAAAACAGTGGGGACTTGCCTTGTCCCTGTCATGTCAAAATACGCCACTTACAAGATTAGAAATTAAAATTCAGTCCAACTTATTAAGAGTGACTTAGTCTATATATTTTTCTTTCACTTGAGGGAAGAGGAGGAGAATGATGAGTATAATCTCTTTTAGCTTCAACTCTTCTCCTGGGACTAATTGCTTAGTCCCTCATAAGGGTTACTTACTGTTCTTTATGAAGTTAAGCTTTTATTTGCCATCTCATAACATTTTTTCAACCAAAAAAATAGAGACAGCAGTTCTATAAGTTAGCTCTAGGGTTTCTTACATTGTGTTCAAGTATCACTTTTCTTGACTGTTTTAATTTGAATCTCCAGCAAACTGTTCTTAAGGAGAGAATAAAATACATAAAAATTCCTTTTATTGTTTATAGCTTTAGACTAAGCTACCTCAGTTAACTAAACAGTTCATTTAAGTCTCAATTTACCTCGCTCTGCTTGTTCTGGTGCTTTATTAATTCAAACTTATGCACCATTCAAGATAGAGGATCAAAAATAAACCCTGTTAAATAAAGAAAATACATTTGCTACAAATAAAATTAATGTTGGGTGGATATGGGCAGGTTCAAAGAATACTGACCTAACTTCAGATTTATCATTTTTAAAATATGCAATAAAATAAACATAAAATCTAAAGAAATAAATGGTTTGGATTTGTGCCAGGCAACTGCATGTGAAAATATTTTATTAGTTATACAACAGTATAAAAGTATTAACTGGTTTATGCATACATGTATATGTATGTAGGCATATATTTCTATTACGAACATGTATTTTATGTTGAATATAATGCTAAGAAAAGGTCAAGCCACTATTACAATACATTTTGATGTCACTATTACATTATATTTCAAAACTTTTCCAAATTTTTATATGACACTTTAGTTGCTTGTTTTTTATTTCAGTAACAGCACATGTGGCAGATTAAAGCATCCTAAATAAGTAGTAATTTTAAAAAACATAAACAAATATATAAAAGTGCATACCTGTTCACTGGGAGGAGATATATTTTTGATAATATGCATGTAGCTTTATGTAGTCAGTTATAAACTGCACAATTATTCAAAGTAAGTAGTCTACTGAATCAAGAATATTATGATAAAATACTTAGGAAGCTAATTAAATGATGCTCTGTGTTCTTAAACTGGGTCGGTAATAATCAATGCTCTCTTAATTCAGAACTTCCCTGTATTAAACCAATATATCCTAATATTTAGGGCTAATTTTCAGCCAAGGTCTTCTACTGAACATTAAGAACATATATATGTATCTTATAATTATGCTTATTTACATATTTTGAAATGTAGATGTTAAGAAACTATAACACAAATAATATGATTTTTTCACCCTTCAGTCTGAAAAGATTTGTTTTGAAGTTAATCCTAATATACTAACCAGAGTGAAATAGCGAACGTTAACTACTAAACACCAAATTGATGAGATCAATTTAAAAAATTTCTGTTTTTCACAGATATTTGTCTACATCTATGAAGTCATTTTGATTTTTACCAAACCCTAATAATTAATTACTGTAAAGTATTATCTTACTGTTATTTTTTGAAAAATACTTTAATATTATTTCCTGTTTTGTAATAATATAACATAACATATAATAATAATTCAAGATTTTAATTATAGAGAAGAACTATGACAAGAAAAGTATACAAGCAATGAAGCGGTAAGAGCTATAGAAAAAATGATGCTTCTACTATTTAGAATTTAACTCAGATAACCATTATATCTACTTCTGCGGGCAAGAATCCCTTAGAAGAAATGCAGTAGCCGTCACAGTTAACAAGAGAGTCAGAAATGCAGTACTTTGATGCAATCTCAAAAATGACAAAATGATCTCTGCCTGTTTCCAAGGCAAGCCATGCAATATCACAGTAATCCAAGTCTATGCCCTGACCAGTAATGCTGAAGAAGCTGATGTTGAATGGTTCTATGAAGACCTACAAGACCTTCTAGAACTAACACCCCAAAAAGATGTCCTTTTCATTATAGGGGACTGGAATGCAAAAGTAGGAAGTCAAGAAATACCTGGAATAACAGGCAAATTTGGCCTTGGAATGCGGAATGAAGCAGGGCAAAGGCTATTCAGTTTTGCCAAGAGAATGCACTGGTCATAGCCAACACCCTTTTCTAACAACACAAGAGAAGACTCTACACATGGAAAACACCATATGATCAATACCCAAATCAGATTGATTATATTCTTTGCAGCCGAAGATGGAGAAGCTCTATACAGTCAGCAAAAACAAGACCAGGAGCTGACTGAGGCTCAGATCATGAACTCCTTATTGCTAAATTTAGACTTAAATTGAAGAAAGTAAGGAAAACCACTGGACCATTCAGGTATGACCTAAATCAAATCCCTTACGATTATACAGAGGAAGTGAGAAATAGATTTAAGGGACTAGATCTCATAGACAGAGTGCCTGATGAACTATGGATGGAGGTTCATGACATTGATAGGAGGCAGTGATCAAGACCTTCCCCAAGAAAAAGCAATGCAAAATGGTTGTCTGAAGAGGCCTTACAAATAGCCGTGAAAAGAAGAGAAATGAAAGGCAAAGGAGAAAAGGAAAGAAATACCCATCTGAATGCAGAGTTCCAAAGAATAGCAAAGAGAGATAAGCAATCCTTCCTCAGTGATTAATGTAAAAAAAGAGAGGGAAACAATAGAATGGGAACGATTAAAAATTTCTTCAAGAAAAAGACAGATACCAAGGGAACATTTCATGGAAAGATAGGCAGAAATGGTATGGTCCTAATAGAAGCAGAAGATATTAAGAAGAGGTGGGAAGAATACACAGAAAAACTATACAAAAAAGACCTTCATGACCCATATAATCACGATGGTGTCATCACTCACCTAGAGCCAGACATCCTGGAACGTGAAGTCAAGTGAGCCTTAGGAAGCATCACTACAAAGCTAGTGGAGGTGATGGAATTCCAGTTGAGCTAGTTCAAATCCTAAAAGATGATGCCGTGAAACTGCTGCACTCAATATGCCAACAAATTTGGAAAACTTAGCAGTGACCACAGGACTGGAGGTCAGTGTTCATTCCAATCCCAAAGACAGGCAATGCCAAAGAATGCTCAAACTACCACACACTGCACTCATCTCACACGCTGGCAAAGTAATGCTCAAAATTCTCCAAGACAGGCTTCATCAATACGTAAACCATGAGCTTCCAGATGTTCAAGCTGGCTTTAGAAAGGCAGAGGAACCAGAGATCAAATTGCCAACGTTTGTTGGATCACTGAAAAAGTGAGACAGTTCCAGAAAAACATCTACTTCTGCTTTATTGACTATGCCAAAGCCTTTGACTGTGTAGATCACAACAAACTGTGGAAAACTCTTAGAGAGATGGAAATACCAGACCACCTTACCTGCCTCCTGAGAAATCTGTATGCAGGTCAAAAAGCAACAGTTAGAACTGGACATGGAACAACAGACTGGTTCAAAATAGGAAACAGAGTACATCAAGGTTATATATTGTCACCCTGCTTATTTAATTTACATGCAGATTACATCATGAGAAATGCTGGACTGGATGAAGCACAAGCTGGAATCAAGATTACTGGAAGAAATATCAATAACCTCAGATATGCAGATGACATTACCCTTATGGCTGAAAGTAAAGAAGAATTAAAGAGCCTCTTGATGAAAATGAAAGTGGAGAGTGAAAAAGCTGGCTTGAAACTGAACATTCAGAAAACTAAGATCATGGCATCTGCTCCCATCACTTCATGGCAAATAATGGGGAAACAATGGAAACAGTGACTGATTTTATTTCCTTGGGCTCCAAAATCACTGCAGATGGTGACTGCAGTAATGAAATTAAAAGATGCTTGCTCCTTGGAAGAAGAGCTATGACCAACTTAGTATATTAAAAAGCAGACACACTACTTTGCCAACAAAGGTCCATCTAGTCAAAGCTGTGGTTTTTCCAGTAGTCATGTATGGATGTGAGTGTTGGACTATAAAGAAAGCTGAGCATCAAAAAATTGATGCTTTTGACCTATGGTGTTGGAGAAGACTCTTGAGAGTCCCTTGGACTGCAAGGAAATCCAACCAGTCCATCGTAAAGGAAATCAGTCCTGAATATTCACTGGAAGGACTGATGCTGAAGCTCCAAAGTTTGGCCTCCTGTTGTGAAGAACTGACTCACTTGAAAATACCCTGATGCAAGAAAAGATTGCAGGTGGGAGGAGAAGGGGAAGAGAGAGGATGAGATGGTTGGATGGCATCACAGACTCAATGGACATGAGTTTGTGTAAGCTCTGTCTGGGAGTTGGTGATGGACAGGGAAACCTGGAAGGAAGCCTGGGGTGTTGCAGTCCATGGGGTCACAAAGAGTCAGACACAACTGAGTGACTGAACTCAACTGAACTACTATTTAGAAAGCCTGTCTTTAATAAATGAGTACTTTTTCTCTCATGTATGTAAATAGTACCTTTATAAAATAGCTTATTTCATCAAACTCAGTTTTAATAGACTGATTTATATTGCTTTCCAAAGAGAATAATGAAAAACAACCCCTAAAAAATATTATTCTTCAAATCACATTTGGCTATCACAGTCACTATTTCTTAAATATGTACATTCTGACAGAAATAAAATTGACAGAAATAAAATTTCTCAATTTAGGTTATGGAAATTACTCTCTGAAATAGACATTAAAGGGTTCCAAAAATCTTAAAAATAGCTATCAAAACAGCAATCAGTGAAGCAAAACATATTCTTGTAAAAATCAGCTCATGAATACCATCTGCTTTGCAATAGGATCCTGGCTTAAACTCTGGAACAAAAATATTTTAATAAGGAATTTGTCTATTACCAAAAAAGTTCCAAAATTGTTCAACAAGTCTAAGGGTAGGAAAAATCAGCTGTAACACTTGGCAGTTTATGTATTTTTAAGACCCGATAGAGGTGAAACATTTCAAATGTAGCTTCTTTTAGTGCAAAAAGTTGCATGTATCACTATTGATAAAACATGTGCTATTTCTGAAATGTATTTCTTTTTTGATAGAAAAATCTTTTTTTAAGACAGATAAATCGTAAAGGATATATCTAGCTCTGAAAAAATTCTTTGAGTGTACACTGCTAGTTCTTTCAATGGCTGTTACTTTCTCTCCTGATTTTGCAGAGAACATTCTACATTTTCTTTTTTGATATTCTTGACGATTTGGGGTCATGATATAAAAAGTCTCACTGTGTAAAAGAACTAAGCCAAAACCATTGACTGTGTAGATCACAACAAACTGTAGAAAATCCTTAGATATGGGAATACCAGACTATCTTACCTGCCTCCTGAGAAATCTGCATGCAGGTCAAGAAGCAACAGTTAAAACTGAACAAGGAACAACAGACTGGTTCCAAATAGGGAAAGCAGTAGTCAAGGCTGTATACTGTCACCCTGCTTGAAAGTGAAAGGGAAAGTTGCTCAGTTATGTCTAATTCTTCGTGATCCCATGGACTACACAGTCCATGGAATTCTCCAAGCCAGAATACTGGAGTGGGTAGCCTTTCTCTTCTGCAGAGAATCTTCCCAACCCAGGGATTGAACCCAGGTCTCCTGTGTTGCAGGCAGATTCCTTACCAGCAGAGACACAATGAAAGCAGAGTACATTATGCAAAATCCTGGGGTGGATGAAGCACAAACTGGAATCAAGAGTGCTGGGAGAAATATCAATAACCTCATTCTTAATGTCCATTCCCCAGTCCATCCTAAGGAAATCAGTCCTGAATATTCATTGGAAGGACTGATGCTGAAGCTGAAACTCCAATACTTTGACCACCTGATGGGAAGAACCGACTCATCTGAAAAGACCCTGATGCTGGGAAAGATTGAAGGCAGGAGAAGAAGGGGATGACAGAGGACGAGATCGTTGAAATAACCCTTTCAATAACCCTTATGGCAGAAGAAGAACTAAAGAGCCTCTTGATGAAAGTAAAAGAGAGTGGAAAAGCTGGCTTGAAACTGAACATTCAGAAAACTAAGATCATGGCATCCGGTCCCATCACTTTATGGCAAATTGATGGGGAAACAATGGAAACAGTGACAGACTATTTTCTTGGGCTCCAAAATCACTGCAGATGGTGACTGCAGCCATGAAATTAAAAGATGCTTGCTCTTTGGAAGAAAAGCTATGACCAACCTAGACAGTGTATTAAAAGGCAGAGACATTACTTTGCCAACAAAGGTCCATCTAGCCAAAGCTATGGTTTTTCCAGTAGTCATGTATGGATGTGAGAGTTGGATTACAAAGAAAGCTGAGCCCCAAAGAATTGATGCTTTTGAACTGTGATGTTAGAAAAAGACTCTTGAGATTCCCTTGAACAGCAAGGAGATCCAACTAGTCCATCCTAAGGAAATCAGTCCTGAATATTCATTGGAAGGAATGATGCTGAAGCAGAAACTCCAATACTTTGGCCACCTGATGGGAAGAACTGACTCATTTGAAAAGACCCTGATGCTGGGAAAGATTGAAGGCAGGAGGAGAAGGGGATGACAGAGGATGAGATGGTTGGATGGCATCACCAAAGGATATGTGTCTGAGCAAGCTTTGGGAGTTAGTGATGAACAGGGAAGCCTGGTGTGCTGCAGTCCATGGGGTCATAAAATGTCAGACACAACTGAGCAACTGAACTGAGCTATGTGAAAGAAAAAGGGCATGAGGAACAGATTTTGGTGCTCTGGTTTATGAAAAGTTCATAGATGTGAAGCTAGAGATAATCCCCCCTACACACACACACAAATGCTGGATTGAAATATATTTTAGAAAGTATACTATCATCTTTTTATCAAAAGAAGAAAAACGTAGAAGGAGAAAGCAGAAGGAAAAACTCAACTCCACAAAAGGTATAGTGAAAGGATGAATCAAATCTCATTTATTTGTTTTGCTTTGTTTCTTTCTTTTCTTTTTTTTTTTTTTTTGGTGTTGTTTTAAGTGGGAGTGAGGAATTGGTGAATTCACCTAAATTAAAAGCAGTTAGATGGAAAGAAATGGCCTGTTCATTCATTAATTCATCATATTAATTTATTGTTATAGACAACCTACTTTGAGCCAGGCATTTTTCTGGGTACATAATAAACATAAAAATGTGATCATGTAAAACAAAAATCCCCACCCATAAATTCTGGTTAGGGAAGCAAAGACAATAAATGACACAATAAAGGAAAAGACACTGTACTTTTGACAATATGTGATATGGAGAAAAATCACAAAGGGCATGAGGATCAGAGTGTTAGAAAGGTAGGCAGTTTTCAACTAGTCAGTCAAGAATAGACTCAATGCCCAAAAGGAATAAATTTAAAATGGTTATAAAGAACAGGAAGCTAAAATCCCTGGAGTAGCACCATTATATACTCCATAGACTAGGAAAGACAAACAGTTACTACGAGATTTGAGAATTTTTTTCTACTATTCCATAAAATAAAAGTCTTTAATGATAGTAAGTTTTTGCTGAGGAAATAAGAGAAATCGCCAAATGCACCTCTGTGAGGAAAGGGAATCAAGGTTACTGGATATCTGCAATTGCCAGACTTGGGATGGGAAGGTTGTGCTACTTTCAGTTATTACAGATGATCTGATAACTCCATACTAGTGTTCACTCATTTTTAGCTACTTGGCTCTCATAAAACATTTTAATTGAAGAATTCCACTGATAAAAATTAGAAATAAAACTTTGTGTACATACTCTTTTTCATCAAAAATCTTATTTCTTTTTGTCCTTTTTCTAAATGAGAATGAAAATACATTATTTTCAAGTGGTATGTAAATAGCGAGCTCAACCCCATGAGAAGGAGTACATTTCTGAATATTTCAGTTGTATCTTTTGGAAATTTTCCTGGGGAGCGAACAGAAAAACTCAAGGAAGAAGGTGGCATTTTTTTTCATCTTTACGCAG
Organism: Budorcas taxicolor; assembly: GCF_023091745.1. Taxonomy (NCBI): domain Eukaryota; kingdom Metazoa; phylum Chordata; class Mammalia; order Artiodactyla; family Bovidae; genus Budorcas; species Budorcas taxicolor. Next base: position 39,626,909 of record NC_068913.1, on the reverse strand, counting down.
AGTTAAAATTTTATATTTGTAAAAGGAAGAAGACTACATGATAAAAGTGTTTGGTTATATAAAGTTGCCAAAAATAGAATTTAGCTTGGGGGCTGTGACTTTGATATCAAAATGACGAAGTCTGGAAAAGAGATACAGTTCACCTCATGCAGACATAGGGGAATATTACATAACTCAATAAAAAGATGTCAGATAACTCCCTGCACCAGTTAGGCCCACTGTATACTGTTTTATGATTTTATGTTAATTATTGCCAATTTAAACAATTAAATGCATAAGATATCTTAGGGTTAAGCATGAACTCAAAACGCCAGTGAAACACTAACCAGATGATACAGGCTCCTGGCTTGGAATTTCTGTGTCAAAAGTGTAACTACTAATCCATGATGGAAAAACTCTATCAGTTAAAGGATCTCACATGTTTAGATTCCTACAGAGTGGGAAAGGAATAAATTTAAATCTCTGATGTTCCAAATTTCAGAATTAAGACAAATGTTTGGAAACTCCAGGAGAAGATTTTATTCATACGGAAGAATTTTGTAATAATGAAAGCTCTCCCATAAGCTTGTGAGAAAGCTGCTAAGAAAAAAATAACTGCATATGGAAAGAGGACCCAAAGCAAACACACCACAAAACAGTCCACATTTGCCTATGAACAAACAAAAAAGGCAATATAGTGCTTTGATGTGTCTTACTGGTTAAAAAAAACAAAACAAAAAAACCAAGCTTTGTTGGAGTGCTGATCCTTAGTACCTCAGAATGTGAAACCACTCAGACACAAGATATTTACACGAGGTAATCAAGTTAAAACAGATCTTTAGTGCTGACCTAATCAATAAGACCAGTGTCTGATAAAGAGGGGAAATTTGGACGTAGAGATGGCCATACAGAGAGGGAAGACGATTTAAACAGACACAGGGAGACCACCTTCTGAAAGACAAGGAATGCTGGAGGCTAGCGGAAGCTAGGAGGGAGGCCTGCAAAAGAAAGAATGAACCCTGCTCACACCATGATTTTGGACTTTTAGTCTCTAGAAGTGTGACAGCACATTTTGGTGACTTAACTTGCCGAGTTTGTGGTACCTTATTACAAGAGTCCTAGCAAATGAATACAACAGTGGGGCAAGAAGAACAAATTGATCACAGTGGTGGGAGGTCAAGCATGAACTCTGCCTTATTCTGTATGTTTTAGAGAGTTTACGACAGTGTTTAAAAAAGACCAATGAATGGATGAATGTGATAATGAGAGAAGGCAAGCAAGTTAAAAAATGAATAAACCTCATTGACAGGGGTTTAAATTAGAATTTGGGGGAGAACAGAGGAAATGACAAGATAAAAAGACAGACACAAAGCATGGTACTAAATTAGCAAAAAACAAACAAACAAACAACAAAATCAGAAAATGTTCCATAAGCCTCAGAAGAGACAAACAGAGAATAACTGTAAAGTGCCAAGTTTAGCATTTGAGCTGGCCAGGTTACAAGTTCATTAAGAAATCATGATAAAGGCACTAGCCTACTCTGGGCTTTGTTCATCATCTGTAAGGCATCTGGACTGTCTAATAGCTAAATGCTGTTTAACTTGTGCCCAGTGGGGCAAATATCTATATAAAACCAAAGTGGAACTGACACTTTTAGTATAGGAAGTATCAGTACAGATTATCAAAAGGACTTGCTAGGATGGGTCTAGACTGTGGCAATGAAAAGGTAACCCGCTGGAGTCTTTTAATGCATGTCCTAACCTACTGCTTCCATGCAATCCTTCCTTTAATACATTTATTGAATAAATATTGAAGATCTGCTTTGTGTTGGGTGCTGTTCTAGGCTCTTGGATTATAGCAGCAAACAAAACAAAGTTCCTGCTTTTGTAGAGGTTATGTTCTACAGGATAAAGTAGATGATATTTGATTAAATATGTACTAACACATTAATATACATGTCTGGAGGGTGCAGGAATTCAAGGTGATAGGTTTATATAGAGACTGAAGTAAGGACAGCTTTTCTGTGGAAGTGAAATTTAACCAGAAATCTGTACGCAGGAGTGAATCAGACAACCATCTGGGGAGAGAGAGCTCCAAACAGGCTCCCTGGGTGGGGATGAGGCCTACTCAAAGACCAGCAAGGTCAGTGGTTGGAGCACTGGAAATGGCAGCCCACTCCAGTGCTCTTGCCCGGAGAATCCCAGGGATGGGGGAGCCTGGTGGGCTGCCGTCTATGGGGTCGCACAGAGTCGGACACGACTGAAGCGACTCAGCAGCAGCAGCAGTAAGGAAGGCAAGAGTGGAGGAGTCCAGGGCCTAGGCCATAGTGTAAATAAAAAATGATGGTGGCTTGGGTTAGGCTCCCCACAAGCAAAGGAAGTAAAACAAAACCTGAACTCAGCAAATTAGATCCCCGGCACCTATCTCTTCCTTATCTTTCATTTATAGTAAATCCTTTTCTCCTCCTCTTTGTTTTCTGTCTGTTCATCAGTCTGAACCCTTGTATATCTGTTTCCTCCAGAATGACTTCCATTTTGCTCTTCATGGTCCAACAGAGATCTCACCTTCCTGTTTGAGAACTTCCTCCCTTGAAACATTCCCTGGTACTTCCAAGAAGAGAACTGACTACAGAATGTCATGCCATATAAAACTGATCTTTCATGCTGAATTATATGTGTTACTATATTGTCTCAATGTTGATTGGATGTTTTAATTTTTTTCAATTTTATTGGTTTGAGAAAATTAACAGTATGGAAATTACTGAGCTAAACAAACTTGTATCACCATGAATATCACTTGGATTATTCTTTTCAGTACAATGAATATTTAGTAATTTGTGTTTATAATTGAGAGACTGGTTTTAGTTTAAAATGAACACAAGGAATGTTTAGAAATTTTCTAAGAAATAAGTTATAAAATTCCCATCTTAAATCAGAGTATCTAAAGCGCTAAGAACACTGCCTGTATATAAAATGGTCTACCTTACGCATGCAACAAAACAGTATTTTTGAGTTTGTATACAATTATTCCATATTGGAGAAGGCAATGGCACCCCACTCCAGTACTCTTGCCTGGAAAATCCCATGGACGGAGGAGCCGGTGGGCTGCAGTCCATGGGGTCACAAAGAACTGGACACGACTGAGCGACTTCCCTTTCACTTTTCACTTTCATGCGTTGGAGAAGGAAATGGCAACACACTCCAGTGTTCTTGCCTGGAGAATCCCAGGGAAGGGGGAGCCTGGTGGGCTGCCGTCTATGGGGTGGCACAGAGTCGGACATGACTGAAGTGACTTAGCAGCAGCAGCAGCACTCCATATTGAAGCCTGCACTGAGTGTGACCACTTAGAAAAAGGAACTACTGGATTGTGTTCCAAAGTTCAATACACTTAGGATTTTTCAGGCTCAGAGTATTATTTGGTAATTCTATCCAACTTCTTCTAGGATTAGATAGTTAAATAATATCACCATTATAATCAATAATACAATACATACAACCCATTGTATCTTTCATTTCACACTTCTAAAACCCAAGAGAATACTGTGAGGAAAAATATTGACACCTTCAATCTCTTCTATACCTGGGTTCATTTGAATTAAGAGTATAGGGTGAAATGTTAAATTAATGGTCAATATACCGCGTGGAGAAGGCTGTTCTTTCTGGGACAGAAGTCTTGAGTATAACTTTAAAATACTGCTAAAAAATATATTTTCAAAGATTTCTAGATAACTCTTTAGGTGAATTCATAGGTCACTGCTGTAAAAATAAATACCTATACATTACAACTAAGTTAAAAATATTTCTCTCAATATATTTAATTCTAGAAACAAAGCCACACATGGAAACTGAATGAAATCTCAATGTAGCAGTGGTTCCCTGATGAGTTATGATAAGTAAATAAAAAAACAAAACAAATTATGACCTCTATCCCCCCCATGAAGACAGTTTATACACTCTTTTTGAGAAAGTACATAATAACAAAATGCCCCTACAAAACTGGAACACTTAGATAAGGATTTTAATTTATTAGTATGACTATTAATATTACTATACACCTAAAAACTGGCTTACAGTTACATATAATGGCACACTTTTCAGCCCACAGCCAGTGTTAGACACATTTGGGTCAGTCGCAATAATTTCTCAGAAAAACCTATTTAAAAGCTTCAGGGTTTTAAGATCTAGAGTTTAGAAATCAGTGTAATTAGGGGATATAAACATAAATCTTGTTTTAAATAGAACTATTACTTTATTAATAACTTTCTAATGATATATATTAGGTTTTCTTGAAGTAGATAGCTTGCTTTTTCACCTGATTATTAACATTCCTTATTCCCAGTTATAGAGATCTTCATAAATATGTCCAACATTCCTATATAAGTTCCTTTCACTTTGAAGCATATTTTAAATAAACTCAAATTATTAAACTTAAATAATTATTAATTAAATCTATTTGAAGAAACATAAAAATTAATTTTTTTCTTCTGTAAGCACTAAGATTAAGGCTTACCTGACATTAGATTCGGAAAATTGCCAGAAACAAAATAAGCATGGATGAACTATGAAGATTAAATTATACTTTATGCCCTAGAAATGCTTTATTTTGAGCAGCAAAGATTAACATTCTGGCAGAAGGAAGAATAGATTGATTAAATGATCTTCAAGAATCCTCCCACTAAGAATTCCAGTATCCATGGGTTTAAATTTTTGGTCATCCTTTGCCTTATCTATTTATTCAATACTTATTCTACCATATGTGAATATTAGTTATATTCACCGAAATCAGCCTACAATTGACACTTGGGAGATTTCAAGATTAGAACAAAACGTTCAATCTCATTAATCACAAAATAATATGCATTTTTCTCCTTTTGCCTTTTTTTTTTCTATTTCTACATGGATGTATAATTTTCTGCTTCCCCCTCCCCCAAATTTTCTAATGAAATAGTCCTCACTGAAATTTAGAATCAGGCACCAGGAGTGTCACAGCTTCCTAAAGTCTGCAAACACACAGTTAACATCAACTCAGCCATTGTCTTCTAACTGAAAAGAAGCACTCTTACCGTGTAGCCCTCGGTATACTGAAAAGGAGCCCTGGAACTTTCGTCTGCTGTTGGACTCAGAGGCTTGGGGTCAGACATGGAGCGCTGCATCATCTTGGCTGTCTTAGGACTTGCTGGGGGAACTTTAGCCATATCTGGATGCAGTACTTTTTGTGGACTTATATCATCAGGGAGGGGTTTCTCATAAGGTACAAAGGCTGATTCTAAGGCTTTGCCTGGTGAAAGTGGTGAGATGGGAGAATAAAGGACTTTTGGAGATTTGGGTGGGGAAGGAGCCAGCTGTAGTGTGGAATCTGCTCGGAGGTGAGATGAATAACCAATTTCTAAAGGTGTTGGGCGTTTCTTGTCTTTGGGTGGAGAGGTGGCACTCAGATATTGAGGACTTTGTGTGTCTGAATCTGCTTCTGTTTGACATCCTAAACTGCCCCCTTTGTAAGTCTTTTCAGGTGCTGAAATGTGTTTAATTATTTCTACCTTGGCATCCACGCGTGCCCGTATCGAAGGTGTTCTTATGGTTCCAACTGGTTCAGTTTGCACAGATATCTCTGCTACTGTTTGAACGGCTATGCTGGAGACTTTGGAAGGGGGTTTGGCCTTGTCCGCCTCTGCAGGGCTGTCACCATATTTCCCTACGCGAGCTTTCCTCCTAGATCTAGCAGGCACGTCCCATTCATCCTGATCTTCGTCATCCGTTTGGACACTTGTATCGACACTCTTTTTAGTTCTCCTTCGCCTACTCACATAACTCCGATCTGCTGAATCTTCATCGTCAGTCTGTACCCCGCTGTCCACTATCTTTTTAAAGCAGCGGGGGTCATCTGCCAGATTTTCCCCCATCTCGTCGTACTGGCCACGGACTTTAGCTCCAGAACTTCTCTTCTTGGGCTGTTTCTCCTCTTTGACAATTACATCTGTCAGAGGTATTTCTGAAACAGTACTCAGAATGCCAGGTGGGGCAATGTACTGAGTCACCCCATCAGACTGAACCGTGTACCATCCCTGGCTCTGTGGTATTTCAATCGCCACCACAGCTGAGGCTGTGGTGGTTGCATCTTCGGTTGCCCAGAACTGACCACCTTCTGGGGCAACATACTGACCTTCCAGGATGGCCTGCTCTGCAGTGCTCTGTGGAGAGGCAGTTCCAGAAGGGTCATAGTTATACTGGTAGACCTGGCGAATCTTCTGCTCCTCCAGCTGCTGGTGAAGCTGTTGCTGCAGCTGCTGGATCTGTTCCAGCTGCAGCTGTTGCTGTGCTAGCGTCTCCTGCCTCATCATGAACTGGGCTTGCCGCTCCTCTTCTTGCTGATAGAGGAGGTGCTGCTTCATCGACTGCAGCTCCTCCAGCTTCTTTTGAACCATGATCTTTTCCTGTTCTCGGAACCTTTGAATCTCCTGCCGTTCCCACTCCAACTCCTCAGCAAAACGCTGTTGCTTGATCTTTTCCAGTTCCAAGAGCTCACGCTCCAAGTCTAGCTGCTGTTGTTGCTTATCTTCCTCGGGGATGATTAAAAGCGCACTTTCCTCTCCCACCACTTCAGAAAATACTTCAGACGCTGTGGTCAGGGTGGGAACCGAGTCTATCTTCTCAGCTGTGAGAGTCTCCATAGTGATAGTCTGCAAACTGGCGCTGATATCAATACCAGTGACTTCAATGTCTGTTTCAGATGCACCAGTTGTTAGGAAATAGGATCTAGGCATGGGCTGGCTTTGGTGCAGGGCGGACAAGGAAGTCACAGCGTCATTTGTGTGCACACCAGACAAATCCCTCATGGTGGTGCTGAAGATGGAGCCAGGCTGTGTGGTGATAGCAAACGTGGAAGGAACTGGAGTTGCTACTGAAGAATAGACAACCCCATTAGACGACCTCAAAACACTCCCCACACCATACTGGGGTCCTGGAGGTGGAGTCATTCTTGCTGTGGAATACTGCGGGATACTAATCCCAACTCCTGAAATGACTTGTCGAGTTTCTGGATATGGACCTGTAGTCTTGCTTGAATAATCCATTACCTCACCTGAAATACAGGGGAGAGTTATAGTCCAGTTCCTAGAATGAACGATGTTTTGGGGATTGGAAAGCCCTCTCAGTCTTGAAGAACATAATGAACAGGACTGCATGCAAATCCACAGGTTATTAACCTACTCAGGTGCAGAATAAAAGCAACGTTGAACATGCAGGCACATGCAGGCGACTTTGGGTGGAACAAATTTAAAAAAAAAAAAAGTGGAGAAACAGAAATGAACATGTACTCCAAAATATATTGCCAAAACATCCAAAGAAAGATAAAAAATAACAAAATTGGAAATAAGACCACATTGTCATCCTGAAATGAGATGAGGAACACCATGATATTTCAAAGAAAGGTCTGTTGCTACATCATACTGACCTGTAGTAATTCTCCCTGAAGTAAGATCTACTGCTGTATCAGTTCCTCCAGAATAATCAAAAGCGTTCTTACTTTTATAGAAAAAATGTCCAGCCTCTGCTAAATTAGTGTCAGACATGGAAGGTTTCATTCCCCCAATCCCTCTATAACCATATGGCCCTGATCGATCATATTGATAGTGATCATCCCTATAACCAAAACGATCTTCAGGAAGAGTGGTTGCAGGCTGCTGTGCTGTGCAGCTTCTTCCAAAGGGTAACTTATAAACCACATCACAGCACACGGCTCTTCTTCCTGCAGTCAGATCAACAGGTTTTTCATCATCTTCTATTATTTTAGTCACCACATTTGAAGAAGCTTCATCCATTGTTACAACAGTTCTGTGAGTTTTGGAGGTACTGAGATCCACTACTTCCCCATCAGTGATGCTCTGAGATGTGGAGCTGTCAGTCCATCCATTTGTGACACCAACAGGAGGTGCAGTAACAGATTTCGTAGGAGCTGATGTCACTGGGTGTGCAGAAGTACTTAAAGATAAGTTTATTGGTGCTTCCTCCCTAATTGTAGGAAAGGTCTGGCCACTTGGTACTCTGTATAGTGGCTCCACATGCTTTGATGTAGTAAGCTGGAGTGGTGCTGCTGTTGCAAGTTCTAGACCCACTAGGCTTTCTGTGCCTGTGGTGTAACTTGCAGTAGCTGTGCATGTAACAACAGTCACTGTCTCTGTAACCAGGGATATAGGAGTCACTCCTGATGAAGTTGCGCTCAGATTTATAATTGAGGGTTGGACAGCACTAATTTGTCTCCCATACATTTCACTTGCTGTGGTCTGCCTCTTCACATCCACTGCAGAGGCAGAAAGATCCATACATTTTTCAGTTACTTTAACATCTACTTTGGGTACTGTACGCAGATCAATGGCATCAGCAACAAGCTGCAACTGGACACCTTCTTTATGCTGCTGCTTCTCTGAACGGAGGTGATCTAGAGCAAGAGGCTCTGGAGGAAAGGATATAGAGACACTGCTGAGACCAACACTAGGGACTGTACTTCTTGCTGCTGGAACCTCAGCCTTGGAAACTTCAGTTGGGTGAAACTGTGTAACTGAAGCTGAAGTTGCTTGAAATGAAGATAGTGTTGTGACTGGGATAGCAGCAAATGTCTCCAAAGCTCTGGAGATGTACAGGCTCTCTTGTGAAGAAGTTGATATTTCCGCAGCTGTCATTGGAGGAACTACAGAAAATACTGGTTCAGTGGAAATCAGATCTTTGGGGGGTGATCCCAAAGGCCAACTGGTAATAGCTTGACTAGGTGAAGAATCTGTTGGAGTGCCAGGTTCAGATGGCAATGTGATAACCACATAAGTTTCCATAAGAGACTTGGAAAATCTTGGCGAGGACTTGTTAGAGTGAGGGGAAAGTGGAGAGGTAGGGGAAGGCAATTTATAGTCTGCTGATGTCACTAAATTTAATGTCATACTTGTAGTTAAAGGTAGACCTGTTGGTTTGGGGTATGTATCTGTTAGTTTTGGGGTCGTGACTGGAGGCTGAGGAACTGCTGGTTTAGGAGCAAGTGGAGGTTTGCTTGGCTCGGGTTTATGTGTAAATACAAGTCCAGATGGAATTAAAGATGGCTTAGGAGGAACAGGAGGAGGTGCAGTGGTATATACTTTTGTCATAGGTAACCCATTACTTCTGGGAGCAGATGTGGTTTCCACTGTAGTAACAGAATCTACTAGAGATGTAGCTGCAGTAGTTGCAGTCACTGGAGCTGTAACCGCTAATTTTTTTTTAGGGTGAATGGTTGGTTTAGGTGAGGTTGGTGGAGGAAGGGGTGGAGGAGGAGGAGGAGGAGGGGGAGGCGGAGGAGGGGGAGGAGGGGGAGGAGGAGGGGGAGGGGGTTGGGCTGATATGTCCAAAGAAGAACTTCGAAGGAATGGACGAGTTTTAGTTGGAAGAGAGAAAATGGGAGGAGTGCCAGATGGTAGCTGAGATGCAGGTTTTGCTTGACCCAAAACCTCTTCAGGTAAAAAGCATGTCGTTGACACCTGCTCCTTCATTGGAAGAGTTTTTACAGAAGAAGGTGTCTGATCAAACACAGTGTCAGGTAAGCTAATTTCTGTCAGTTCAGCCTCAGACTCCTTCCTAGTATCTCTATAAGCTTCCAAAACTTCCAGAATAAGTCCATCCCCTGTTTCCGTTCTGGCCTTCTTCGCTGCATCTTTTTCAGATATAGATGAGTCAGTAGAAACAGTGTCAGCAATTAGCCCCTCGAGTTTCGTTCCTACAGATTCTACGGGAGCAGGTTCTCTACCAGATAAGGAAATCACAACGTGATCTGTACCAGTTCTACCATCCTGTATGGTTGTCTGATCTAAAGGTATATTTATGTCTTCTGGATAGTCTATAATGCTGCCTGGGAAATATGTTGATGAAGAAATATCCTCAGCATCTTCAAATTTAGCTACAATGTCCACTGGCTCAGTATAAACTGTGGTCATGCTATCCAGGGTAGTAATGGGTGAGGAGCTATCTGTGGTACAAACTGAAGAAACAGATGATGTGAGAGACGGTGTGTCAGAGGGTGGGACTGATGTAGCACTTTCTGAAGGTTCAGAGTAGGTCAAAATCAGTGATTCATGAGCAATTATCTCTTGAATTTCTCTTGTATAATCAGTCACATACTCATCCTCAATTTCTTCTGCTGAAAAATGCTGGGTTATTTTAACGTCTGGGATAGAGAGTGTTGTGCTGCTGGTTGAATCTGTAAGAGATGCTCCTGAGAGAACACTTGATGTCAAAGACGCATCAGGTACCCTATCAAAGTCCACAGTGGACTCTGTCAGATCGTCCCTGATGAGGGGCTGGGTTGGACTAGATCCAGGTGTTAACTGCATCTGTTGTCTTTTCATGAGTTCTTCATAGGCAGCATCAGCATCTAATAATTTTTTTTCTTCACTGGTAGAGGTTACCATACTACCCAGATCGACAATCTCATGACTTTCTGGGATGATAAAAGAACTTGAAACTATGTCTTCTTGAGGCAAAACAGCATGTAAATTTTCTAACTCATAAAACTCTTTCTGGAGGTCTGTAATTTTCTGCATGGGATCTTCATAAATCTGTTCCGGAAGTCTCATTTTTTGCTCTCTCCTTGTCTGCTGCAAAAACCCATTTTCTTCTTCTTGCCTTGCGAGCAGACTGCTGTCGAGTGAACCATTGTATGTGTCTTCTACTAAAGATTCATAAATATAATCTTCTATTAGCATCCCACCATACAAAGGCTCTTTTTCAAACATTTCGTCTCGTTCATTTGCAGCTGGAAAAGCTTTATATTTCTGGCTTTTATGCATCATTTCTTCATATATCTCCTCAGCACTTTTTAATGCCTTTTGGCCACCTTCTTTCTGCATAATAGATTGCTCATCTGTCGGTGAGTATAAAGACACAGCTGTGGGCAATTTATAAACTTTTTGTACTTCGATTATTTTTTCTGGGCTTATTTCAAAGCCTTCTGGGTCTGACTCTATGCTAGGTGAATACTCAGAACACGAAGATCGATGGAGCTCCTCCATTTCTGCAGCCTGACGTAATTCTTCTGTTGGAGATGCATCTTCGATGGGAGAGAGATTACTGGGTGGTGTCTTTGGTCTTTCCCTCCTTCTCTGAGCTCGAAGTTCATCTTTGTCTTTCTTTGATTTCTTACTAGAACTCTTTCTTTGCTGCTGTTCTAATTCCCGTTGCTTTTCTTGCTCCTTCAATAACTCTTCTTCCTCTCTCAATTCTTCTTCCTCTGAAGAATCTTCAATGGTAGGTAAAAGAGGGCCATGTGATCTATGTCGAGCTTTGCGTTGTTGTTTGCTCTCTCCCTTTTTGTGACTTGGACTACTATCACTGTCTTCATCAAGAGAAGAAACGGATGTAGGGGATGTGCCAGGAGTGAAGCTGGAAGCATGAAGACTAGAAGATCCTTCCCCCCTTGATCGATCTTCTGGAGAGTCTGTCAGGCTTTCCATTTCTAATTCTGGCTCATCATCAAAATACAAAGCTGTTTTTTTCTGTGACGACTCTGCAGAATATTTATCGGCTATCGTGCTGTTGAGTTCAATTGTTTTAAATCGACGGAGTCCTCCTCCTCCTCCGGCAACTACAAGTTCTTCACTCTCCTGACTTTTAGTTTCTCGGTATTTAAGCTCAGGACTTTCATCAAAGGTCTCATCATCTTCATCATGCCAGGAATGCCGTCTTCCTGCATCGTCATCAAAGCTTGCACTACTTTTTCGTGTCAGTCGCCTGTGTTTCCCTGCTGTTCCTTTCCCCTTCCCCCTGGTTTCTTCCTTCCTCTGGCTTTCTATGCTACTGCTAATCTCTTTGAGCTGGTTCCTGATGAACTCATCATCTTCAGAATCTGAAGCATCTTCATCAGCACTCATTTCTATGATTTGCTTTCGAATGAAGTCCTCGTCTTCACCTGATCCTTGGCTGTCTTCCTGTTTATACTCATCACTGCTTGATGATCCAACACTAGTCCTCCCTTTTCTTGGCGGAACAGGTGAGTTTTCGCTTTCACTACTGTCTTCAATTGAATCATAAGGCTGTCTCCTTGTAGCCAACTCATCAACAAATTCAGGCTTTTCTTGGTCCTTTCGGGAAGGAATGTCTTGTTGGCTCTCTTTTTTAAAAGTGTCTCCTTCTTCTTGACTCTCTTTGGTCTCCTCCTCTGAAACTGTAGATTCCAGTTTTTCTACTAAACTCTGAGTTTTCTGCTGGTCCTTAGGCTGCTCAGGAGAAACCTCATGGGGCTGTGTTTTCTTTTCTGACTTTTCTTCAACAAGTGTACTTGCCTGAGCTTCTAAAATAGATAGGACTGTACTTTCTAACTTAGCCAAATCTGAGGGGCTGGAAGGGCTGCTTTCTTGTGAAAAGGAGTCCTTTTTGAGTCCCTTGAGCAAATCCTTTTCGTCACTGGGAATAAGACTTGGAATTTCACCAAGTGAACTTGATATTCCATCAGAAGAATATCCTGTGTCACTAAGACCTTGTGGGCTTTTCGGCTGCTGAGAGCTTGAAGTGTCTGATTTGTCATCTTCCTTTTCCTAGCAGGGAGGAAAAGATACAGGAAAACTTAACATGGGTAAACTAATAACACAGCCTCCCCATTACTCTCAAATAACTATTACTGAGGAGAAATTATAGGAATTTTTCAACTATATAACAGTATTTAAAAAAAATCAATGAGCACAAAAAATAAAAATAGTTGATACATATTAAGGTTAGTTTTTATTTAACTAAAATTTAATCAAATGTCAGTTCTCAAGCACAACTGATTTTATTTCATTGATATATCATTTTATATCTCAAAACCATTTTCCTTCAAAACATGATTATCTTTCTCAACATTTACTTTGCATAAGAGGTCAAATGGCCAAAGAAAATCTTTAGTAAGTTTCTCTTAACATAATTAATATTTTTGGTTTATTAGAACAGGCAAACAAAGAATCAGAGAATGGGCTTTGTACTTGGCTATAAACTGTATGGGATATATTTACTTAACAAAAATAAGCAGGTAACGCGACCATAATAATATTCATCTCACCTACTGCAAAGGATTCTTTTTTTTTTTTTTTTTTGAGATAGAGAGGTCAAACAAGGCATTGCCTTTCAAAGACACTCAAAGATGTAAAATGCTATATTTCACTTGGTATGAATGTTAATCTCTATATCACTGTTGCTAATCTCTATATCACAATTGTTAAGCTCTGTATCACTTGAAATGAATGTTTAGAAATCGTAAAATTCAAAAAAGCTATGTGATCATTGGTCTGACTGAAAGCTTTAGCTAAAGAGAAATATCTAGCTGTTATTTTTCTAGAGTTATTAGATCATAGCTTCAGCATCCCATCTTAAAGAAATTTAATATCATTTATAAATGTCTACGGACTTGAATATACTTGAAATTTTACCTTCGCCTTACCCTACTCATTTATATTCATTCCAATTCAATATCTGTCTTTATGGATAAAGATGTATCTTGAGCACATTATAGGGTAAAATGCTTTCACAGAATTTAAAACATGACGATTAAAAAAGACAGTCTGATACATTCTTCACAACTTTTAAGCAAAAAACCATGCCTGCCCTTTGTATTACTACAAATTAACTTCCCTGGACCATTTTTGATGTCTTTCTAGAAAAGGAATACTTATCTGCCATTGTGAGATCATAGTAGTTGGGCTGACAAGCACCCAGATAACTGGTTCATTTCTCTTAAGAGCTACAAATTGAACAGGTAATCACAGGTGAAGCAGTGTTCTCATAAATTTTCTAGATGATTTTTCTAGGGATCTCCACTGTGACTGCTCACATCTCACATAATACCAGAGCACAACATTTTATGTCCAGTATGCTTTCTACATCTTTCTTTCCTATATCTAACTACCATAACCACAGGGGTGGGGACATAAGCTCCTTGTAAAAAAAAAAAGTAAAGAAAATGATTTTTCATAATAAAATTTTGATGGTGTAATTTGTGTTCTTTATTGTGAGTCTGCACATATTACAATACATAACAATGTAATAAAAGTATACATATAAGGAGGGAATGCAACTATGGTTATATATAACAATTTATTGAGTATAATAAAGAAGAAATTTTAATTTTTACAATGATTCTGAAGGCTCTATTGGCATTTTACAAAAATAAGATTTGGATCAGACATACACAACATAACAAAGGAAATTAAGAAACACTAGACAGAAGACTCAAATGCATAAATATCAAAATCCCTACCTTACAATCCCCCTTATATGCCCTTCTGGATGTGTTCATGCTTTCCTTCTTTTCTCAGTGTTATGTTCTACTGACTTCTCCCTCCAGGTTTCTTTCCTCTATATTCCTCATGAGATTCAATCGTCATTTACCTATGATGATGTTATGATGATTTTTCACCTAAATGACTTCCTCTCCATATTATAAAGTGGAATAGGTCTGCAAAGATGTTGTTCTACAGGTCTGTGGGTCTAAGATAAAGTATCTGGAGTGTTTAATAAGGAAATCAAGTTAGGTGATCAAAAGGCATTTGGCTGAACAATTGGTCATGTCCTTATACCACGATCACTGAAAAAACTCAGCGTCAATTTCTGTCATACTGACTAGCATAAATGTAAACTTTCTGGCAGAGGTGAGTGACCGTCTGCTGCATTACTGTTAGTGTACTATCAGATCACACACCAATGAACCCCTTCGCCTCTTTAAGAAACCTGTACATTTCATCTGCTGCTACTAAAACAATAAAAAAGTTGTTCTTCACATATAGAGATCAGCATAATGAGGTGCTTATCTCTCCATCCACCTATCCTTTCTGTGGCTATTCACTCTTGTTTGTGAGATATCTGGGTTAAAGTTCTCAGTGCAATTTGTATCCATGTAGGTTAACTGGCAATGGCACCCCACTCCAGTACTCTTGCCTGGAAAATCCCATGGACAGAGGAGCCTGGTAGGCTGCAGTCCATGGAGTTGCTAAGAGTTGGACACGACTGAGTGACTTTACTTTCACTTTTCACTTTCATGCATTGGAGAAGGAAATGGCAACTCACTCCAGTGTTCTTGCCTGGAGAATCCCAGGGACGGGGGAGCCTGGTGGGCTGCCGTCTATGGGGTTGCACAGAGTCGGACACGACTGAAGTGACTTAGCAGCAGCAGGTTAATTATAGATTTAACACCACAAACTCTTGCTTTATGAGTACATTTCTTAAGGAGGGAATAATTTGATCAAAAAAGAAAGAGTATCCAGTACTAAGAGAAGAATATACAGCATAGTGTGTAAGTTTGGTCTGATTTTCTCTCATTATTCAAACATTTGAAGTACTGTAACTCCAGAAAACTGTGATGAAAGGAGTCGTGTGAGGGAGGCTTATTTTCTTTCAAATTTCTAATTCCCTAGGACTAAAAAATCGGGAGTTTTCCTTTAGTTGCTTCAAAAATGTGTGGCTGTATGCTTTTTACTGAGAAGAACATTAAGCTATTTAGTAACATATTAAGATTTAATAAAATTAAGAGATTCAACTGATTCTAAAGTATATGCATAGATTACATATGTAATACAATATACATATGTGGTTAAATATCACTGAGTTTTCTTATTTACTCATTATTTTCATCACTTGAATTGATAGGAGTTGGAATTATGCATTTATTAGATGCAACACAAATACAATCCAGAATGACCTCTAAAATTATTACATAAGAATAAAATTCCAGGTATAGTCCCCTTATAGTCCTCAATCTTAGATTTGAAGTTAGTGGGAAGGAAGTTAAGTGTTCATAATTTAAGCACACTTTTTAAAAGAAAATTGCAATGTTATTTTTCAGTTCCCTGAGGAACACATTTTCACTGTACTTTTCTAAGTACATTTAGCATTAGACTCTATTTCACTGAGTTTTATTTTTTTGTATATGTTGCACTTTTTCTCCATGTATAGAATTCTGTACTTGAGTCTTTGTAGTCTTTGTATATGAAACAACTATTCAAAATTTTAAGAAATGAAGATTCATATTTTCTTACTAACCCAAAGCAGAAAGTGCAGACTACTTTTCCTTTCAGGATTCCACTGCCCTTTATTGACTTGAAGACTGGTCAGAGAGAGGCAGTGAAGAATTCAGAATCCCTTGAAACCTTCCCATGGCATCCTATGTTGAGGCCTTCCCTAGTATCAAGACATTTTTGTCCTGCCAAACTTAGTTCTGCCCTTTTCAAAGATGTTAAACTCTTAGGCTTCCATGTCGAAGGCAAATGGAAGGTTTTTTTTAAAAAAACCTTTTATTGGAGTTAGGAACTGAATTCTTGGTTAAATATAAGACTGTACAAAGAAAGGAAGCAATATTATGTTTTTGCTTAATGTCCTCCAAGTTATTTAAGTTTAACAGGCCAAAGGAAAACAACAGATGAATAATCTTTAATCAGTTATACAATGTTTTGCCAAAATGGATTGCTAGTCTGAATATTCTGAACAGTGTAAACAAAATTAAATCCACAAATTTACCGGACTTGGAGAGAAATTAGATAGTCCCACATACATGGGAATCCTTTTTGCTGCAGAAAACCTCATCATTTTCCATCCTATACAATTATGCTGTCTTTATATACCATGGCTATATATAACTTAAATACTAACTTCTGGGTCATTTTAACTAGAAATAAAAGTTTATGCTAAAGGATGTTTGAATTTTGTCTTTTTATAAATCAAGAGAGCTGTAACTTTTCAATGTAATATATCAAATGCAGACAAGCAGTATTCTGTTTCAGTGTTAACACATAATTTTTAAATGTTAAACTAAAAAAACGAAGAAGAATATACCTTTCAAAGTATTTATTATATTTCAGCATACATTTTAACTCCATTCGACTAACACATTTTGAAAGACAGGAATGAGTGGAGAGACAAAATGATGGGGCAATAAAGAAATGCAAACAACAAACTGTAACAATATGAATGACGCACATGACAAATGAATAAAAAATAATGTCAACATCTAAACGAAGTAAAAAAGTATATACAAAGTATCTGAGATTAGAGTGGGAAGTGCTAAGGGAGTTGAATAATTACAATAATGAAAAAGCAGTGTGCTAGAAGTGTCACGGGGAGGCAGCATTATGTAGAGTGTTTAGAAGCCCAGCCTTTGTAAGCAGAACTGGACAATAATCTTAGCTTTGCTACTTCTCAGCCTTGTGATCTTGAGCATAACAAATTTAGTTTTCTCCTCTTTAAAACAGATAAAATATTTAACTCATCAATAGTTATATGGACTAAGTGATGAGGCACCTAAGACAGTGCTCAGAACATAGTGAGAGATAAATTGACTATTATTATGATTTAAAATAAAAAGCAATTTAAAAGTAATCATTATAGAGTGTCTGAACAGTAGGAGAAGTGACTGACACAAGGGAGAGGTCCGGGTGGGATTTTTCCGATAGGAAAACAGCACCAGTGCACAGAGAAGAACTGAATTCAGGTTCAGAAGGAAGATGGCACAAGCCACCTCTGGGATTCACACAAAAGCATTCTTGGCTGTTTTTCAACCTCTCATTGATGGGGGAATACGAGGTTGCTTTCAAGTTAGAGTGGAGCCACAGTCCAAAGGGCTGGGAAAGCCAACTTAAGTATTTAGGCAGAAGTTCTCAGTCGAGGCCAGGTATGCAAAATGTAAATACTTTTAGGAAGTAAATACGTAGGATTTTTAGTGTCTTTTTAAACCCCAAATAGAAATCATATTTTATAAATGTTTAATAAATAGATTGACACCGGCATTCTTTGATTTCTTATGTCAGTTGGTCATATGTTCTCTGAAGAATCCTGGGAGAAAACTGGGATTTATACTGTAAAAATTCATAGCAAGGCAGTTACTTTATTTGCTCACCTTTAAATTGAAGCTTATTGTTCAGTTGTAGTTTTTATTACCTAATTTCAAGCAAACCAATGTTCCTGTAATAGGTAAGTGGTAGACAAGATATTCTCACAAAAAAATCATGTGTTAAAGATAATGTTAATAACATTAGAAACACAAAAGCATATTTATAAAGAAGCTGACACTCTTCATGTTATTAGTTTTTCATCAGCAACATGTCAAGGTAAAAGCTGTGAAGATCAAGTTAAATCAGATCTGACACAGAGTTAGTCAAAAATGTTCCATAACTAGGAAAACTATTTGATATCTATATTGCATATGCTATTGCTATTAACAAATCTTGCTTCAACACGTCATGTGCTGGCTAATTTCAGCAAATGATCATATAACACTATCACAGATGTCTAATATTTTTGGCAAATAAACATTCCAGTACTTAACAAATATTCAACAAGTTGAAATAAACACGTAAAATCTTCTTTTGAGCTGCTGTCTTACTGAATAGGAAAAGACAAAAAAATCATGTAACACTTGGGGAAACTTGATTTTTCTGCCATGGAAATATGGCTGAAGTAATACATAGAAAATAATATGGTGACAAATCAAACTGCATTTGTTTGTTAGCCAGTATCACTGCAAAGAAGAAAGAAATAACTGCAGAAGGTTTGGGGAAAATTATTAGGATCAAGTAAATAGCAATAAAATCAAAGTGCAGATGTTTCTAACATGCTCAGTTTATAATATTCATTATTTCTGTTTCAATAGTAAAATATTACTACTGTGAGCTACAAAGTGGTTCAATACTGAGTGATTTGTTTTAAAAGGTGTATCTATATTAATGAAAAAAAAACTGTATATTAAATTCTGAGGAGTGGTTCTTTTGACTGGAATTATTATTTTTAATTTATTTAATTGGAGGATAATTACTTTACAATGTTGTGTTGGTTTCTGCCATACGTCAACATGAGTCAGCCATAGCTAACTCTCCATCCTGAACTCCCCTCTCACTTTCCACTCCATCCCAGCCCGCTAGGTTGTCACAGAGAACTAGGGTGAGCTCCTTGTGTCACACAGCAAATTTTCACTGGTTATCTATTTTACATATAGTAATGTATATGTTTCAATGCTACTCTGGAATTATTTTTAAAGTTCAGGATAGGGGACACATGTACACCCATGGCTGATTCATGTGAATGTATGGCAAAAACTACTACAATACTGTAAAGTAATTAGCCTCCAATTAAAATAAATAAATTAATTTACAAAAAAACGATAAGGTTACAGAGATAGCAGTGCATGCAAAACTCATTTACTGCATCTTTTACAAGTAAGCCAGTATTCCAGAGAACCTCAGGATTTTACAGATGTGGTACATAGTGTAATGAGACCTTTATATTTTGAGTAATATCTTTAATATTTTGTACTGAGATAAATAATAACTAAGAATTTATTTTATCCATAGAGGTTTGCTGATTATCTCATGAGAAATTAATTTTAAAAGTTGTAGATTGTGAAGGTTTAATTTTTTTTTTTTTTGACAAAAGTAGAACCCCAAAGTGGTTGAATGTTTTGGTGCTGACAAATGGTGATTAGTAATATGCTACATATTATATATTTAGGAAGAAAGTAAACTCTGAATATCAGTATGATAACTAGAAAGTATATGGGGAAAAAAAATAAACACAAGCTGTCTCTTCAAGAGAATCATGACATGTACACAATCCTTTGAAGATAGATAACTGGAAAGCATCATGTGATTATGCTAGATAAAATGACATATCATTTAAAAAAGTTGTCATGTTTGCCTTTTCAAACAAACTTTAGACAGAATATTTTAATCTGTTTATAAACTTTGTAGATAAAGAATTCCAGTGGGTTTTCAACCCATTTGCTAAAAAAAAAACAAAAACATTTTAGAACACCACATTTTGTGATAACAGGAATAAATAACTGGTATCAAGTTAGATTAACATTTATTTATGGAAATTCCACAACTTAAAAAAAATAGTTTTCAATTCCAAACCTAGAAAACAGGTAGCAAGATTTGGAAAGTACTGTCTTTAATACATTTCTTTCATTTCTGATATATTCTGTGGACTATCTTTTTTATTTTAGAGAGTCATCAACACTAACTGTCAAAATATCAAAATAAACAACTTAGAAGCTGAATTTCAAAGAACTCTTATTAAAACATCTTACAAGATTTTCAAACATCAAAGCACAGTCAACACTCTCTAAAATATTATTATTAATTATACTTCACTATGATCAAGTGTATCTATATTTAAATAAACATAATAAAAATGGTGACTTAGCTTAATTTTTATATTTTTGTGAATATCCATATTGAAAATATAGTGCACAGGTTTAACTTAGAAATAAGTATACACATACTGAGGTTGTTAAAGAAAAGTAGAGATGATTAAAAGTGATGAATTTCTAAAATAAAAAGTAGCATCAACAAAATATTTGGATGCTTATTGTTTAAATTAAAACCAAATAGAGAATCATTAGAAATATCTGAGTGACAGAGTTATACTGTTGGAACTCTGGAGAACAATTACTTGATAATTATATACTAGAGAAAGGAAAAATAGAAGCCTATTGACTAGTAATTATATTCCTCAAGTCACTGATATAAGATTATGAAGGCCATAAGTAGGATATTGTCCTTAGGAATAGGATCTAAGAGACAGAAGCGTGTTGTGGAGAGCCCAGTGTGTAAGAAGAAACCTCAGACTACCCTGAAGATTAGCGACTGGGAGATTAAAGACATGATGAATGATGAAGCCATTATCAGGAACTGCTTCTACAGCGAGTTGGATATGATTTGAACACACTGAGTCCCACTTTTCAATGAGTTTCTGAAGTGAAATGGTCTACTCAGTACTTGAAAATGCAGGTCCAACACTCAAGAGAGACAGATGGCACACAACAAGATTTAGGAAATAGGAAATAAATGTTCATGTGGCTCCCCTGAGAGGAAAGAAGACAGAATTCAGAGAAAATCCTCATCACATAGAGATGGGAAAAGAGAAAGTCAGCGAGATAGTCAAAGTAGAACTCATAAAGCGCGATCAGAAAGACAAAAAAGAGAACAAAAAGGGAAGAGTCATGAGAGCCAAGGACAGCTTCACGAAAAAAGAAACAGTAAAAAGAATCTATTTCTGCAAAGTAGTTAGCTAGGAGAAACAGTGGGTGGGGGTGGGGGGGGTTAGATCTAGCCATTAGAATGAGAATACACAGGCATCTGTTTTCTCTAGCTCTGATAAACTTACGAATTAATAGCAAAGGAAGACCAGGATTTCTTTTATGAGTGATGTACCATATGCCAGAGATGAATTAGTAACCATGTGTTAAAACTGTAAACAAAACAACTAAACTGGGTTAGGATGGGCTATTAACCCTTACAAGTTTCCATTAAAGAAAATGAAAAAGAAGAATATATAAAGAATAATATATATTCCAGATTGTGCTTGGATTACAAATAAACCTTCAATATTAAACAAACTGAATAAAACTCTGAACAAAATACATTATATTGCATACACACAATACTAAAATAACTAAAAAATGTTTCTTCTGAATTTTGGCTGTAGTTTTTAAAAAAATCACAATTATTTAATAATTTTATGGTTGAACACATCTTAAAAGATTTTCAAGTGAGAAGAAATTTGTTGAGTCTTGCTTAACCAAGTGGCTAAGTAAATAAAAATTTCAAGACAAACATTTCATGTGAAAGGGGGATACTGACTTCATGTTAGTATTTTTTTTTCTGAATGCTACTGACTCTTTTTGAAAATGCTACTAATTGAAAGCTTTTACTTACAAAATTACCATTAAGCATTTGGTGTACATTTAGGTAGACATTAGTAAATTGCAGGTGTAAAACTGCAAAATGAGGTAAGAAACATAACTTACTGTTTTTTCCTTTCCAGATTCCGTCTGATCAGGCTTTGCCACGCATGGTGCCTGTGGCTGTACTTTTATTTTTTGAGTCATCCCATCATCTTCTTTAGGCAAACGCCGAGGTGCGCTGGCTGGTAAATCTTCCATCTCCATCCGCGGTTGTTTCTTTTCTTCCACTGCTTCCGGAGGCACTCTGCCTTCAGATTTTACTTCAGCAATTTGTACTTGAGTTTTAAGTAAGTCACGTTTCTGTTCTTCCTCTAAAACCGATGCTTTTGTTGCTGGGGCTAACTTTTTGTCTTCAAGAGCCGGCTTTTTGTCTTTAAGGATTGGTTTTTTTTCTTCAAGAGGTGGCTTTTCTTCTTCAGGGAGTGGCTTTTTGTCTTCAGAAGGTGGCTTTTTGTCTTCAGGGGGTGACTTTTTTTCTTGAGGGGCTGAAGTTTTGTCTTTACTCTCCTCTCGGATTTGATCTATGGTTTCCTTAGGGGTACTTTTTTCACCTGAAGACGTTTCTTTTACCTTTTCTGAAATGGTTTTTTCTGCTTCTGGTTTTTCTTCTTGTTCCTTCTTTTTCACTTTTACTGGGGCAGGCATTGCTGTTTCCTGAAATGGTTGTTCCATAGGGACAGGCATAGGAGAGGCTTTTGGTCCTGCCTGTGTAGGTGGCATTTTGCCCATGTCTCCCAGCTGTCCTGATATTGCTCTCTGGGTTTGGCAATTTAAACAAAGCCATTCTTGAATCTGTAAATAAAATAAAATTAAAAGATTAACTATATTATAATACATCTGTTTTGGCACATTTACCAAGATGAGCACTTGACAATTTCTGGCTGCTTTTTTATATATGGAGAAGGTATGTCATTGTTTTCTGGATCAATAGAACTGACTTTTAAAAGAACATTGCAAAAAGACTGCCTGAAATCTAAAGAATAGGGAGAATCCTTAGGGATTAGCATCTAATTGGCCTCATCATAAAAAGAAAATAAAAAATGTATCAAAGATGTTTAGTTGCTAAGTCCTAACTGACTCTTTTGCAAGCTCATCGACCATAGCCTTCTAGGCTCCATGGGATTTCCTAGGCAAGAATACTGGAGTGGAGTGCCATTTCCTCCTCCAGGGGATCTTCCCCACCCAGGGATCAAATACCCCAGGGATTGAACCCAGGTCTCTTGCATTGCAGGTGGATTCTTTACCACTGAGGCACTAGGGAAGCCCGCATCAAAGACAGACTAGGGAAATATCGTTTTTTTGGTTAAAATAAAAATCTGCATTTGTTCTAAACACAAATATTTTTAAGCCTCATACCTTCAAAATTAGTGTTCCTATCATAAATTTTTTCAAAAACTATAACAGTAGTTTTCTTTTCACAGCCAATTAATAGTAAGTTTTAAAAGACTTAGGCTATAATCTCCTATCTTTGGTTTTGGATCAAATGTAATTCTGTCTACCAAAGCAGAAGATGACAAGGCACATGGAGAAGTTTCAAAAATCACTTGAATATAATTCTCCATCTGATTTAAGATTAAAAAAATGTTATTTTAAATAATAATCACATTTTTTATGCAACTGTGTCAAGAAGCATTCACAAATTAAAACTGATATCTTTTCCCCCAGTTTTCTCAATTGCTGACTAACATAGTTCTTTATACTACTTCTGTTCCTAAGTGGAATCCATGGGCCACCAGAGCCAAATCTCCTGAAGTAGTCCTTACTCATACAAATTTTAGTAACTTTACCAATATACTTTTAGCAGAAACATGGGACAGGAGAAGGAGAATCTGCCTTTTAAATAACCTGTTGGTGAATTCTTTTGCAAACTAAAGACTGAGAAGTATCCTCTCATAACACACATAAATGATCACATGGGAGAGAGATTGCTAGACTGATAATGTTGCAGAACTTCCTCCTTATTGATGTATGGTGTGCTTTTTCTTACATTATACCTATTAAAATGTAAGAAATTAAGGTTATACATGTAGCTTCTAACTGTTACCATTTAATGAATGCCTATCCTTTAAAGTACACAGGTGGAGAGTCATGCAAACAATATTGTGATTGTATGTTGTACTGTTTTCTGAGAGGTAATTTCAAATTGCTCTTCATATTGGATCATTCTTTCCAGTAGCATAACTTCAATTATTTAGAGACAAAAATCACTTATTGTCCTAGAATATTATTAGACAACTAAGATTCTTCAGTTTTCAATTTCTTTGAAGAAACAAAAATGTTGCTTAATAATAATGACTGTTTTACAACTTGTAAGTTGTTATAATTCTTACTTGATTATCTAAAACAGTAAGGACCTGAGTCAGTTATTTAATTTCAGATAAAATGCTGTCTATAAAACATTAGTATGTATTATGGGTCACTTTACTTTGTGTGTTATGATCATCCAGTACCAATTTCTTTCTTAATTTCAACTCTAAGCAGCAATAAAGTGACTTGTGGCTTCTCTATATAGTAACTTTATACAAAGTCTTAAGAAAGAAACTGATTTGATCCTTATGTCTAATTCTAAAAGTTCCAGCTGTTGTGTTGAAGAGTCCCTAGAGGAGGTACTTCCATAATGTCAACAGAAAATCAATCTTAATCAGTGCTGTGGTTTTAAAAACTGCTCCTTGGTGGGGTCATATCTTACAATATTTTCATTCAGAAACTGACACTTTAAAAAACAAAAATAGGCACAAATATCTGTACCATTGTGTACCATGACAAAACATTGTCATATGGATTCTAAATGCCAAATGCAGGTGTGTGCTATGCATTCCTGTCAGGGCAGGTCCAAATGTAAATAAGTTAGGAAGTTTTTAACATTCCAGAAATAAATATTTGGAAATTCTTATCAATTATAAAAGCATGAATACTTTATCTGAGTTTTAGGGACAAATTATTCTTACAAAGTTGTCATCTCTTGCTAGTATATTAACAGCATTGTGATACCAAAATGGTACACAGCTCTCATTAAAAGGAAAATCTGTTGAGAAAATAGAGTGATTATTTTAAGGTAGTATATTCATTGTTTTCACACATTTGAAAATTTAGGTAAGAGGATAAAGGGTTACATTAATTTAATCTACTATGTCACATAAACACTTCATTTTCCTGATTTAAAATGTTTGCTAAACCTATAAGCAGTGATAACCCACCCCTACTAAAATCACAGGCAAAGAGAAGGCAATAGCACTAGTCTAAGAGAAAAATGACCTATGTTGAGAGCCTCATTGGCTGTTTCAAATCTCTGTTTTGCTCAAATTCCCATCCCAATTCAGTTAAACCTAGTACCTTTTTTGTTTTTAGGCCTGTTCATGCAGCTTGTGAGGTCTTGTTCCCTGACCAAGGCTTGAACTTGGGCCTTCTGCGGTAAAAGCATGGAATGCTAGCCACTGGACTGTAAGGGAATTCCCTAAACCCAGTATCTTTAATTGTTACTGTCCGTAATTAATTTTAACATGATGTTGCCACATTTGGTCTCTTGGTTACATGACTGATTTGCATTTTGAAGAATATCATAAGGCCAAGCTCATTTTTTAACGTACACTTTGTCACCAAAATTAATTCAGAAACTGATGCTAGTATTATGTCAAATAATTATGACAAGAGCATTCACTTACATATCTATTCTGTAGATATTCAGTCTATTTTTATCTATGGAGTACATATATCCTGGGGAAATTATATGTGCAAGGCTTATTCAATCATGAACTCACACTCAAGTAGAAGAAAGAAGCATTGGGTTAAATGTAAGTATAATATGCAGGGGAAAAAACTAAGGAAGATGGAAAAGATACTATGGTTTAGATGGAAAAGATACTATGGTTTAAAAGGATTATCTGATGAATTCATTAACAACATAAGGAATTTGACTAATTATAAATCACACAGTAATTTTTCACCAGTTAGAAATATTGAACGGGTGGTCTCACATGTGTATCTCTTCTTTCTGCAGCCCTAGAACTCAGATTGTTGTTTAGTTGCTAAGTTGTGTCACTCTTTGCGACCCCATGGACTGTAGTCCACCAGGCTTCTCTATCCATGGGATTTCCCAGGCATGAATACTGGTGTGAGTTGCGATTTCCTTTTCCAGGGGATCTTCCCAACCTGGGGATTGAACCCGTCTCTCCTGCAGTGGCAGGCAGATTCTTTACCTCTGAGCCACCAGGGAAGCCCTTAGAACCCAAATTAGAATACCAACAAATTCAGCAAGCAGAGGCAGTTATAAATTCAATAAAGGATTGAAAAGAAAAAACACTATTAGTTGCATCAAAAATTATATATTTCTTTAAACACGTAAATTTAAATTCTGTTTATTAAAAGAAAAGATAGGAAAAGGCAGAGATTAGGGTTAAATCCGAACTAGAAATGAGAAAAGCAAAAGCCATCAAATTCTGACAAAGAAGAAAATGAGTAAAACTTATTTTCACAAGAAAATTCATTTAGGACAATACAGGTCATCATTATTCAATCATCATTTAAATATAAACACAATTACCAGAAGAATTTTCCTTACAAAAAAAAAATTGGAAAAATACAACCACATAAGAAAATGTAAAAATCTGTTTTTCACAATTATTTCTTTTTTGCTTTTTAATCACAAATAATCCCAAAGATTTTTTAAAATCACTGTATTCAGGAACCTAATTAAGAAGTATTAATTTTCTGGGTTCAAAAATACATACCTACAATCTTTAGTTTCTCAATAGCCACACATTATTAGACACAACATTATTTAATACTCATAATGTTTCTTGTTCAGTAGCAATCTGAAGAATTAAGCAAGATTTCTAAAATTATATTAAAATTCATAATATCTCACTGTCACATATGACTTTTAATAGCTGGAAAGATTTTGCCAGACACAGAATTAACTCTTTCTATAATAGTTACAGTTGTGACACACATGCCTAATCATATTTTGCCTAAAGGTTAAGTATCAAATGTTATGGTTTTATCTCTGAGCTATTTCCTTAGAAAGACAGTGAGACAATCAGACAATGTATATTATAAATAATATGATGTATTGTATATTATATATCTGTATAAATTGAAGGCATTTCTATTATATTACTGAGTCTATTACATAGAAAAATAGAACAAATAGATCCTATGGAGGCTTTTTAAAAACATACTAGTCATTATTATGGATGCTCTCAGACCGTTTCCATTTGGATTCCTGTGTTTTAAAAATATGTTTTATTTTTAGTATACTTTATGTATCTTCTAATGGCATAAATATAATGCAAGTTTATATTTCATCTATATTATAATTAAGTATATTAAATTCAGAAGGATGTATTTATATGTCTTTATATATATTTATACTATAAACCAATCACATTTTTTTAGTGCCTTAATGTTAATATCCAGGATATCAAAATTCACATCCAAATAGGAACAATTCTGATAAAGTATATGAAAAATAACTCCATTTTTATTACAATATATTAAAATATATCCATTTGCCAACTAGTACACGTTAATAAAATACATTTAACATAAAATCATCAGGGCTTCAAAACAACACTCTAAAAAACCATTTAATCTTAAGAGGAGAGTAGGAAATGAATGCAGTTTTACCCAAAAAAGGAATTCTGCTGTGCTACTCAGCATTTTTCTATCAATAAGCAATTTGCTTTATATAACATTTCAGCTGTAACTATAGCAACAATACCATTAAGGAAAATCTCAGAACTTCAGGCTTGCCTATTTATTTTTCTAAGTATTTTTTCTGAAGCATGATAATAAGACCTGCAGCAGGTTGAACGTCTGATTTTAGACTTTAAATGGTAGAGAAGTGATGGTCCCAAAATCTACATAAGCAATCATATTTGTGTCAGAGAAATATTATCTTAATATGAATTTTTCATTAAAGAATCAACTAGATTGATTCAGAAACTCATAAACTTTTTGTCAATAGAAGTGTTTAAGTAGATCCTGAGTGACCCCACTTAAAATTCTGTAAAGGAAAACCAAGTAATCAAGAGGATTGCTGCTATAATGCCATTGAGTTTCCTGGCTGCCATGAAGCTTCTGAGTCCACAACAAAAAATTTACTTATATTTTTGCTGGTCTGCTTATCTGTTTGTCATCCAGAACGTTATTTTTTTTAAAGCTGAGAAGTAATTACACTGATAATTTGTTTAGAAGTCACTATTTTACTTACTGACAAATCCACAAATTGGCGAACAACATCACCTGCAACTTGGCACTTTTTTCTATGTCCCCTACAGTCTAGGCATTAGGGTGTTTTATTTATCCAAGGCCCACACACTCTTCAACTTGACATTCTAAAAAATCAGATTTTTGCTTATTATATCTCTAATTTAGTTACTTTTGTGACTTTTAAAAGGGAAAATGATTGATGGATGATGCATGGTGGATTCACTTTTTTTCCTTCAGCTTACACAAAAACTGTTCAGACTACAAAGTCAGGATATTAAAAACTTGTAATGATTATAAGACCACATTTGCAAGTGTGTGCAAAATGTGTTTGTGATATTTCTATTACTTTGTCCCTCAAAAAAATGAATGGGATTACTTTTGTTCCTTTTATAATCACTGAAATAAGAGTAACTCATAGCCAATATATATAACTGACTGGCTGAGGCTCTTCCTCATTTACTTCATATGTAGATATAAGAGCTTTATCAGAATGTATTAGAATATTAATACTGACATGAAAACTAAGAAAAAAACCAAGTAGGTGATTTAAATATCAATTTTCAATGGAATTACTGATATGTAGGGTAGAAAATCAATAATGAAACCTAGTAGAAAATCTGTACTATTGGAAACCTATATAGGTGTTATCATTCTTAGGTCTAAATTGATCAGTGGTCATGTCCTTATCCATCTCTTCCTTTATGTTTGCATCTGTAAGACCTGCCTCCGAATCCCATATCTAAATGCATGAAGTCTATTTTACTCTTTTGCTGTAAATTTCTATACAATGTACATTTTTGTATAATGTAAAACTATATTAACAAACATTTCCATAAATAGCAAGATCCCAACTAAAATCATGTATACTATACTAGGGTTTAAAATTATAAAATAAAATTATTGGGATTATAATTGTACACTTTTATTGACATTTTTCTGTGTCTATTTTTCTTTGAATAAAGCAGGATCATTTTTCTAGTCACCTTTTCACTACAATTAATAAGTATTTTCCTAAACTAAGAAAGTAATCTCTGAGTGTTCCATGTTTTAAATACCATTACATAAATAATATATAAATACACATGCACTAATTAAAATCTTCTGAATAATTACAGTAACAATTTTGACAGAACTTGAGGGAAATCAGGGGCTTAGTTTCCTTTCAGAAATATATGAAAATAAATATGTATTTTCTACTAAATATAACAACATCTTCCTTCCTTTCTTCTTTTTCGTTTCTATCCTTTTCTACCTCCCTCTCTTTTTTTTTTCTACCTCTCTTTTTTTTCTGACTGGAGAGAGAGAGAGACAGAGAGAGAGATAGAGAGAGAGAATGACCTCACTAAAACTGTTTTTGACTAAGTAAGTTACCTGATTTGGGTTCAATCAGAAACATTAGTACACCTGATCACCTTCCAGTGTGATCAAGTATCCTGTTAAAAGTGTATAAAAGACAACCCTAAGGACACAGCTGATTTCTCACTGGTAACCAATAATAAACTGAAGTCAAGAGTAATCATACATATTTATGTTGACTTTAGTTAATTCAGCTCTAGAAAAAAATGGAAGTCTCAAAGGTAAGACTTACCTGCAGATTCACGGCATTTCTATGTGTGATTAATCGTTCTAGTGTACTATACTTTAGGTTGATATTTCTATGTTTAACATAGAAAATAAGCAATAGTTTAAATATTTATCATTTATATGGATACCAAATTTAGGTTTTTAATCAGTTCTTATCCCTCTGCTTTGATAGAGTTTATTATTTATTACAAGAGGTGTTTATTTACTTTGCATGTGTGAATAATTACATCAAAGAAAAAAAATCCTTTTTAGTCTAACTTAGTCACTAGTCAGCCCTTCAGGAAATGTGCGACTGAATTTCAAAATAAGATTTATTTTGAAGATTTTTAATACACCTCAATACAGTCGTTTTATGTATGTTAAAATTACAAAGTTACACACATTTGGAAGACAGGTTATTTAAAGCATACGATAGCTGAATAAAGTGGGGAGCCTGGTGGGCTGCGGTCTATGGGGTCACGGGGAGCCATCATGACGGTGACTTAGCACAGCTGAATAAAACTTTATCAAACATTTTACAGGATAAATAAAAAAATCAATCCCAATTTTAAACATAAGCATCCTTGTGAATATAATATTCAGACAGAATAATCTCACAGGCTAGGGAGCCTGATATGCACAGGACTGGGACTTGTACCACTGGATAACAGAGAAGGAAAACAGGTGACGGGTGTTAAGCCCTCATATCAATACAGTGCAGTAGAACGTGGTGCAGTACCGGAAGGTCTCTGTGCCGGGAAGAATCAAAGTGTTGAGTCTGCAAGATGTAAACTTTTCTAAGCTGAACTGTGTTTCCTGGGATTCTCTTCCCTTAAGTACATTATAATATAAAGTCTAATATAACTCCTCATTCAGTCAAGTGATGTAATTAAGGTAAGATGATAAAATAAGGATTAGGAAGGTAGCAACCTAAATGGAGTAGAATTTACGGTGGCCTATGACAGGCCAGATAGATATGGAAAACAGGAAAATGGACCAAATCTTTAAGGCAGTAGAAACACAATTCACACCTGGATGATAATTATCTGTTACAGTGTAGGCTGAAATTAGTAGGCATAAATAAAAACATCAAAATCAAGCAAACTTTTAAGAAGGACTTGGTTCCTCAATATGGCAGTGACCAGAAGCATCTGTTTTAAAGCAAGTCATTTAAGTCGTTCTTTGTCCCATAGCCACTCATAGACTTTAAGATTGAAGTCTAATATGTTGAATCTGAAATCATTTATATTAAAGAAATAAACACACATAAACACACATAAATATACACATATACATCTCTTTCTTTTTTACAGGAATGCCTGCCTGCCCATGGGAAATTTTTGAATGGTTTGAAACAATCATTGATTATTAAATATTTTATTTTTTATTGAAGGATAACTATAGAAATTTTTTTCTGTCAAACCTCAATATGAATCAGCCATAGGTATACATATATACCCTCCCTTTTGAACCTCCCTCCCCATCCCATCCCTTTAGGTTGATACAGAGCCCATGTGTGAGTTTCCTGAGCCATAGAGCAAATTCCTGTTGGCTATCTACTTTACATATGGTAATGTAAGTTTCCATGTTACTCTTTCCATACATCTCACCCTCTCCTTCCCTCTCCCCATGTCCATAAATCTATTCCCTATGTCTATTTCTCCATTGCTGACCTGTAAATAAGTTCTTCAGTACCCTTCTTCTTGATTTTGTATATACGTGTTAGAATATAGTATTTATCTTTCTCTTTGTGACTCACTTCACTCTGTATAATAGGTTCTTGGTTCATCCACCTCATCAGAACTGACTCAAATGCATTCCTTTTTATGGCCAATTAATATTCCATTGTGTATATGTACCACAACTTCTTTATCCATTCATTGGCTGATGAACATCTAGGTTGTTTCCATGTTCTAGCTATTGTAAATAGCGTTGCAATGAACAATGGGATATGTGTGTCCCTTTCAATTTTGGTTTCCTCAGGGTATATGCCTAGGAGTGGAATTACTGGGTCATATGGTGGAGCCCTGGTGGCTCAGAGGGTAAAGCACCTGCCTGAAACACAGGAGATCTGGGTTCGATCCCTGGGTCAGGAAGATCCCCTGGAGAAGAAAGTGGCAGCCCACTCCAGTACTCTTGCCTGGAAAATCCCATGGATGGAGGAGCCTGGTAGGCTACAGTCCATGGGGTCGCAAAGAGTCGGACACAGTTGAGTAACTTCATTCATTCATTCATGGAGGTTTTATTCCTAGTTTTTTAAGGAATCTCCATACCATCTTCCATAGTGGCTGTATCAATTTACATTCCCACCAACAGTGCAAAAGCATTCCCCTTTCTCCACACCCTCTCCAGCATTTATTGTTTGTAGACTTTTTGATGATGGCCATTCTGATCGGTGTGAGGTGCTATCTCATTGTAGTTCTGATTTGCATTTCTCTAATAATGAGCGATGTTGAGTATCTTCTCATGTGTTTGTTGGCCATCTGTATGTCTTCTTTGGAGAAAGGTCTGTGTAGGTCTTTTTCCCAATTTTTCCTTGGGTTGTTTGTTTCTCTGGCAGTGAATTGTATGAGCTGCTTGTATATTTTGGAAATTAATCCTTTGTCAGTTGTTTCATTTGCTATTATTTTCTCCCACTCTGAGAGTTGTCTTTTTACTTTGCTTACAGTTTCCTTTGCTGTGCAAAAGCTTTTAAGCTTAATCAGGTCCAACTTGTTTACTTTTGTTTTTATCTCCATTACTCTAGGAGGTGGGTCATAGAGGATCTTGCTTGGATTTATGTCATCAAGTGTTCTGTCTGTGTTTTCCTCTAACAGTTTTATAGCTTCTGATCTTACATTTAGGTCTTTAATCCATTTTGAATTTATCATTGTGTATGGTGTTAAGAAGTATTCTCATTTCATTCTTTCACATGTAGCTGTCCAATTTTTCCAGCACCGTTTATTGAAGAGGCTGTCTTTGCCCCATTGCATATTCGTGCCTCCTTTGTCAAAAATAAGGTACTCATAGGTGCATGGGTTTATTTCTGGGCTTTGGATCTTGTTCCATTGGTCTATATTTCTGTTTTTGTGCCAGTACCATACTGTCTTGATGACTGTAGCTTTGTAGTATAATCTGAAGTCAGGAAGATTGATTCCTCAGGTCCATTCTTCTTTCTCAAGAATGCTTTGGCTATTTGGGGTCTTTTGTGTTTCCATATGAATTGTGAAATTTTTTGTTCCAGTTCTGTGAAATACTCCATTGGTAATTTGATAGGGGCTGCACTGAATCTGCAGATTGCATTTGGTAGTATAGTCATTTTCACAATATTGATTCTTCCTATCAGGAACATGGAATATCCTTCCATCTGTTTATGTCATCTTTGATTTCTTTCATTAATGTCTTATAATTTTCTTTGTACAGTTCTTTCATCTCCTTAGGTAAGTTTATTCCTGGATATTTAATTCTTTCTGTTGCAATGGTGAATGGGATTAATTCCTTAATTGCTCTTTCTGATTTTCATTGTTAGTATATAGAAATGCAAGTGATTTCAGTGTATTCATTTTGTATCCTGCAACTTTGCTAAATTCACTGATTAGCTCTAGTGATTTTCTGATACTATCTTTAGTGCTTTCTATGTACCCTATCATGTCATCTGCAAATAGTGAGAGCGTTACTTCTTCTCTGATCTGGATTCCTTTTATTTCTTTTCCTTCTCTGATTGCTGTAGCTAGGACTTCCAAAACTATGTTGAATAACAGTGGTGAAAGTGGTGACCTTTGTCTTGTTCCTGCTCTTAGCGGGAATGCTTTCAGTTTTTCACCACTGAGAATAATGTTTGCTGTAGGTTTATCATATATGGCCTTTACTCTGTTGAGGAAGGTTCCTCTATACTCATTTTGTTAAGAGTTTTAATCATAAATGGGTGCTGAATTTTGTCAAATGCTTTTTATCCATCTATTGAGATTATCATATGATTTTTATCTTTCAACTTTTTAACATGGTGTATCACATTAATTGATTTGCTTATATTGAAGAATACTTGCATCCCTGGAATAAACCCAACCTGATCATGGTATATGAGCTTTTTGATGTGTTGCTGAATTCTGTTTGCTAAAATTTTGTTGAGGATTTTTGCACCTATGTTCATCAGTGATACTGGCCTGTAGTTTTCTTTTTGTGTGTTGTCTTTGTCTGGTTTTGGTATCAGGGTGATGGTGGTCTCATGGAATGAGTTTGGAAGTGCTCCTTCCTCTGAAATTTTTTGAAAGAGTTTTAGAAGGATAGGCATTAGCTCTTTCCTAAGTGTTTGATAGAATTCTCCTGTGAAGCCATCTGGTCCTGGGCTTTTGCTTTTTGGGAGATTTTGATCACAGCTTTAATTTCAGTGCTTGTAATTGGGTTGTTCATAATTTCTATTTCTTCACTGTTCAATCTTGGTAGATTGAACTTTTCTAAGAATCTGTCCATTTCTGCCAGATTTTCCATTTTATTGCCATATAGTTGTTCATCATAGTCTCTTATAATCCTTTGTATTTCTGCATTGTCTGTTGTAACCTTTCCTTTTTCATTGCTAATTTTGTTGATTTGATTCTTCTCTTTTTTTTTTTCATGATGAGTCTGGCTAAAGGTTTGTCAATTTTGTTTGTCGTGTCAAAAAACCAGCTTTTAGTTTTAGCAATCTTTACTACTGTTTCTTTCATTTCTTTTTCATTTATTTCTGCTTGGATCTTTATGATTTCTTTCCTTCTACTAATTTTGGGGGGTTTTTTTGGTTCTTCTTTTTGCAGTTGTTTTAGCTGTAAAGTTAGGTTATCTATTTGACGTTTTTCTTATTTCTTGAGGTAGGATTGTATTGCTATAAACGTCCCTCTTAGAACTGCTTTTTCTGCATAGGTTTTGAGTTGTCATGTTTTCATTGTCATTTGTTTCTAGAAATTTTTTTAATTCCTTTTTTATTTCTTCAGTAACCTGTTGGTTATTTAGAAATGTGTTGTTTAATCTCCATGTGTTTGTGTTTCTTACAGGTTTTTTCTTGTAATTGATATCTAATCTCATAGTGTTGTGGTTGGAGAAGATGTTTGATACAATTTCAATTTTCTTAAATTTACTGAGGTTTGATTTGTGACCCAAGATGTGGTCTAACCTGGAGAATGTTCCATGTGCTCTTGAGAAGAAGGTGTATTCTTCTGCATTTGGATGGAATGTCCTGAAGATATTAATGAGATCCATCTCATCTAATGTATTATTTAAGACTTGTGTTTCCTTATTAGTTTTCTACTTTCATGATCTGTCCATTGGTGTGAGTTGGGTGTTAACGTCTCCTCCTATTATTGTGTTACTGTCAATTTCTCCTTTTATGTCTGTTAGTGTTTGTCTTATGTTTTGAGGTGCTCCAATGTTGGATGCATAGACATTTATAATTGTTATGTCTTCCTCTTGGATTGATCTCTTGATCATTATGTAATGTCCTTCCTTCCTTTATTTTAAGGACTGTTTTGTCTGATATGGAGAAGGAAATGGCAATCCACTCCAGCACTCTTGCCTGGAAAACCCCATGGACAGAGGAGCCTGATAGGCTACAGTCCATGGGGTCGCAAAGAGTCGGACACAACTGATTAACTTCACTTTCACTTTGTCTGATATAAGGATTGCTACTCCAGCGTTCTTTTGCTTCCCATTTCACTTTGTCTGATATAAGGATTGCTACTCCAGCGTTCTTTTGCTTCCCATTTGCATGTAATATATTTTTCCATCCTCTCATTTTCAGTATATATGTGTCTTTAGGCCTGAAGTGGGTTTCTTGTAGACAGCATATATATGGGTCTTGTTTTTGTATGCATTCTCCCACTCTGTGTCTTTGGGTTGGAGCATTTAGTCCATTTACATTTAAAGTAATTATTGATATATATGTTCCTATTGTCATTTTCTTAGTTGTTTGGGGTTGATTTTGTAGATATTTTTCCTTTTCTTGTATTTCTTGACTATATAATTCCCTTTAACATTTGTTGTAAAGCTAGTTTGGTGGTACTGAATTCTCTTAACTTTTGCTTGTCTGAAAAGCTTTTGATTTCTCCATCAGTTTTAAAAGAGATCCTTGCCAAGTACAGAAATCTTGGTTGTAGATTTTTCCTTTTCAGTACTTTAAATATATTCTGCCATTCCTTTCTGGCCTGCAGTTTCTGCTGAAAGATCAGCTGTAAGTGTATGGGGTTTCTGTTGTATGTTACTTGTTGCTCCTCCCTTGCTGCATTAAATATTCTTTCTTTGTGCTCAGTCTTTGCTAGTTTGATTAGCATGTGTCTTAGCATGTTTCTCCTTGAGTTTAACTTGTATGGGACTCTTTGTTCCTTTTGGACTTGATTGACTATGTCCTTTTCATGTTGGGGAAATTTTCAATTATAATCTTTTCAAAAATTTCCTCATACCCTTTCTTTTCTTCCGGGAGCCCTATAATTCAAATGTCGGTGTGTTTGATCTTGTCCAGAGGTCTCTGAGACTATCCTCAGTTCTTTTCATTCTTTTTACTTTACTCTGCTCTTCAGAAGTTATTTCCACCATTTTGTCTTCTAGCTCACTGATTCATTTTCTGCTCCAGACATTCGCTATTGATTCCTTCTAGAGTATTTTTAATTTCAGAAATTGTGTTTTTTATGTTTATTCTTTAATTCTTCTAGGTCTTTGTTAATTCATTATTGCATTTTCTCCATTTTGTTTTCAAGGTTTTTGATCATCTTTACTATCATTATTGTGAATTCTTTTTCAGGTAGTTTGCTTATTTCCTCTTCATTTACTTGGACTTCTGTGTTTTCAGTGTGTCCCTTCATTTGTTTTAGTATTTCTCTGCCTTTCATTATTTTTTTAACTTATTGTGTTTGAGATCTCATTTTCCCAGGCTTCAAGGTTGACTTCTTTCTTCCTTTTGGTTTTTTGCCCTCTTAAGGTTGGTCCAGTGGTTTGTGTAGGGTGAGATTTGTGCTGAGTTTAGGTTTGTTTGTTTTTGGTTTTTGTTTGCTTGTTTTTCCTCTGACGGGCAAGGCTGAGTGTGGTGGTAATCCTGTCTGCTGATGATTTGGTATGTATTTTTGTTTGTTTGTTGTTTAGATGAGGTGTCCTGCACAAGGTGCTACTGGTGGTTGGGTGATGCTGGGTCTTGTATTTAAATGATTTCCTTTGTGTGAGTTCTCACTATTTAATATTCCCTAGGGTTAGTTCTCTGGTAGTCTAGGGTTTTGGAGTCAGTGCTCCCATTCCAAAGGCTCAGGGCTTGATCTGTGGTCAGGAACGAAAATCCCACAAGTGGTTTGCTATGGCATTAAGTGAGATTAAAACAAATATCTAAAATAAGAAACCAAAGATGAACCCCAGACAAGTGGCAGTTACAAAATCAGGCAAATAATAATTATAAAAATGGAATATGCATATATATATATATATATACACCCATGAGCAAAGTCAAAACAGTCCAACAAAAATAAAGTACAGTACACTGACCTGGCAAGCAAAGGAAATAAAAAATTATATTTACCAGTTAAGAACAAAACTAACTAAAGCACAAACTGGAAAACAAAACAACAGCAAGATGCCAAGTGGGGAATAAAGCAATTAAAACTAATAAATATGTTGAAAGGAAAGAAAAGAAAGAAAGAATAGATATGCAAAGTTAAAATAGAGATAAAGATGATTTATATACATTAAAGATTAACTGCAAGGGGAAAAGAACAGTAGGAAATGCAAACAAAGGAATAAACATAGAAAATATATAATAGTTTTTAACAATTAAAATTATAAAAAAAGAAGAAGAAAAAAAGGAAGAAGAAAACCAAAAAAAAAAAAAAAGGAAAACACCACAAAACTGCAAAAGCCCCACATAGAGGCAGAGGTTTATAAGAATAAAAAGTGTGACTGAATATACACATATACATATACACCCATAGGCAAAATCAAAATAGTCCAACAAAAATAAAGTACAACAGATTGACCCTGTGAACAAAGGAAACCAAGAATTATATTTATCAGAACAAAACTAACTAAAGCACAAATAGGAAAAGAAAATTAAAGCAAGGTGCCAATTGGGGAATAAAGGAATGAAAACAGAACTAAGAAATGTGTTAAGAAGAAAGGAAAGAAAGAAAAGAAAGAAAGAATAGATATGCAAAGTTTATAGCGACAGATAAAGAAGATTTATATACATTAAAGATGAACTGCAAGGGGAAAAGAAAAGTAGGAAGAGCAAACAAAGGAATATGTAGAGAAGAAATAGTAAATTTGAAAAGTTAAAAATTTAAATTTAAAAAAGAAAAACTCCACAGAACTGCAAAAGCCCAATACAGAGGCAGAGGCAGAGGCTTATAACAACTACAAAATATGTGACTGGAAAAAAAAAAAAAAAGCTTAAAAGCTAAATTAGATTTCATAGTGTCAATAAAATTGATAACTACAACAGACTGGGGCGGTGGGAGTGGGGGCGGGGGGTGGAGGGGAAAAAAAGAGAGAAATCCAAAAGAATCTAAAGAACAAATCAAAACACAATAACAAGTGTTTTTCTTTGGTTACTGCTGTCAGAGTCCTTTCCCTCGCTGGGAGTCACAGTCCACCTGACCTCCCTAGGATGCCCTCCAATACTGTGCTGATCTCTGGACCTGCTGTGGGAGCAGCTCAGATTATAATCTGGTCCTACTCCTATCTGTTCTTGCCTCCAATGTCCATAACGATCAGAGTTAGTATATTTTCTTTTGTGGGAGCTCTCAAATGACCTTTTATATATTCCATAGACACAGTGTCTGCCTAGTCGATCATGTGGATTTAATCTGTAACTTTTACAGCTGGTGGGAAGGTTTTCAGTCTTCCTCCTTAGACACACTGCCCCTGGGTTTCAATTGTGAATTTATTTCCACCTCTACATGTGGGTCTTCCACTGGGGTTTGCTCCTGAGGCTGTCCCAGAGGACTTGGGTTTGCCCTGCGAGGGTCAGGTGTGGAGGTGGTAGTTATTTGGGTTGCGGGGCTTCTGGCAGCATCAGGTATTCAGGGGAGTTGGCGGCTAGAGCAGCAGGAAATATAGTGCTCTAGAAGGGCATTCAGTTCAGTTCAGTTCATTTCAGTCGCTCAGTTGTGTCTGATTCTTTGCAACTCCATGGACTGCAGTACGCCGGGATTCCTTGTCCATCACCAAGTCCTGAAGTTTACTCAAACTCATGCCCATTGAGTTGGTGATGCCATCCAACCATCTCATCCTCTGTCATCCCACCATCTCATCCTCTGTCATCCCCTTTTCCGTCTGCCTTCAATCTTTTCCAGCATCAGGGTCTTTTCCAATGAGTCAGTTCTTTGCATCAGGTGGTCAAAGTATTGGAGTTTCGGCTTCAGCATCAGTCCTTCCAATGAATATGCAGGACTAATTTCCCTTAGGATGGACTGGTTGGATCTCCTTGCTGTCCAAGGAACTCTCAAAAGTCTTCTCCAACACCACAGTTCAAAAGCATCAATTCTTTGGTGCTCAGCCTTCTTTATAGTCCAACTCTCACATCCATACATAACTACTGGAAAAACCATAGCTTTGACCAGACAGACTTTCATTGGCAAAGTAATGTCTCTGCTTTTTAATATGCTGTCTAGGTTGGTCATAACTGTTCTTCTGAGGAGTAAGCGTCTTTTAATTTCATGGCTACAATCACCATCTGCAGTGATTTTGGAGCCCCCCAAAATAAAATCTATCACTGTTTCCATTGTTTCCCCATCTATTTGCCATGAAGTGATGGGACCAGATGCCATGATGTTAGTTTGGTGAATGTTGAGTTTTAAGCCAACTTTTCCACTCTCCTCTTTCACTTTTACCAAGAGGCTCTTTAGTTCTTTTTTGCTTTCTGCCATAAATGTGATGTCATCTGTATATCTGAGGTTATTGTCATTTCTCCCAGCAATCTTGACTCCAGTTTGTGCTTCATCCTTCATCCAGTCCAGCATTTCTCATGATGACTCTGCATATAAGTTAAATAAGCAGGGTGACAATATACAGCCTTGAAGTACTCCTTTCCCGATTTGGAAACAAGTCTGTTGCTCCATGTCCTGTTCTAACTATTGCTTCCTGACCCGCATGCAGACTTCTCAGGAGGCAGGTCAGGTGGTGTAGAAAGGTATGACAATACTGACATATTGGCCCATACTGTCATGTTGGCAATACTGTCATTGGCAATACATGACAGTATTGGCCCATATGCTCCAGTATTCTTTCCTGGAAAACCCCCTTCCCTGACAGAGAAGCTTGGCAAGCCACAGTCAACAGGGTCGCAAAGAGTCAGACACTACCGAAGCGACCCTGTGTGCGTAGCCACAGATTTTTTTTGCCTGTGGCAGTTTTTTTTTTTTTTTTTGCCCCAGTGAGTTAAGAGTGAAGGTGGCGCAGCTGCTTGGCTTGCGGGTACCCTGTGAGCACCAAGTGTTAGCCTCCACCACAGGAGTTTTGGTCCTATCAGAGTCTTTTCTTGAGCCTTTTGCAGCTGGGGACCAGAAGGCCTCTTTGGTCTATCTTTCTCCATAGTTCTGCCCATTCAGGCACTTAAAGTGTTCCCTCACCTGGGGCCCTTCTCTGTTGTTCTGTGCATCAGGCACATAGAGGGGACTCCCTGGCTGGGGTCCTACTCTGTAGTTCAGCGTGTCAGATGTTTGATGGGCCAGTGTCTCTATTGCTCAGCTGCTGATGCTGGCATGTGGGGAAAGAGAGGCTATGGTGATGGCTCCACTCCCTAGGCGTGACTCAGCAGTATCACCTTGCTTCCATGGCCGCCCGACTCCTCCACAGGCATGTACCACCACAATCTCCTCCTTAACATTCCCTCAATCCATCTCTCTGCAATCAACAGCAGTCCTCGCCCTGGGATTGCTCCACAATCCCTAAACTCCAGCTCCCAGCTGATGCACCTTCCAGGAGACCTGCATCCCTGTCCGGGGTATGTATGGCTGCAGCAAGGACTGTCTGATTCTCATTCCATTTAGGCTGCCACAGATTAGCTGTTTCACTCTCAGCCTTAAATGTTTCTCCTCTGACTCAGACAATTGCCCCGATGTGGGGATTGGACCCCTGCTTCAGTTCCCCCTTTGGCCAAGGGCAGGTCCAGTCCTACTATCTCTCCTGTTTTCCTCCCTGGTTCCTTTGTCCTACCAAGTTTTGTGTGGTTCTATATATTCTTTTCCACTGGTCAGGTACTCCTGTTCACTCTCAGTTGGTGTTCTGCACGCACTTTTGTGTCTGAAGGTGTATTCCTGATGTATCCATGGAGAGAGATGTACTCCACATCCACCTACTCCTCTGCCATCTTGTTCTCCTCCTGATTTTATTAAATATTTTAAGGATGTATTTTATTTAATGATCACTCTACTAGAAAAATATTTTAAATACAGCAATGCAAATATAAATCAGAATGTCAAAGGAAGGAAGCAGAGAGTGGTTTAGTTTCTCTAATTCCTTATGTAAAACATGACTCATCTGCTTCACTATCTGGTACTCAACAATCTGCCAATAATGTGTATTATACCTTCAAGACATTCAGAGTTCAGTCTTTTGCTCAGTGTTATCTTGCTTCCAGCAAACAGGCAGATGTAGCCCATCTATATCTGAAGACTCATTATATTTACTCATGGGACCTAGGGAAGAAAAGATGTTTCAGGTATGTTTAACTTTCGCATGTGCTTGTCTCTGGTGCTAGAGCTAGTAAGGATGATATGTGGTGATGAGGGATTGAGATCGGGATACTGGATAGTATGGAAAGTCACACTGGCAAAGATATCAATATTACTAAATATTAGGCATCAAAAACATTACCATTACCCTGTTCATTCATGCAATGCAAACACCAGTAATCATAGAACTACACTAGAATTTAATGGATACATAATAACAGAAAATGAATACTAGCTTTTAAATAAATATTATAAATACAATTGT
Organism: Budorcas taxicolor; assembly: GCF_023091745.1. NCBI lineage: Eukaryota > Metazoa > Chordata > Mammalia > Artiodactyla > Bovidae > Budorcas > Budorcas taxicolor. The sequence goes on along the minus strand of NC_068913.1, from coordinate 39,585,524 downwards.
TCTTTTTTTTACACTGCTAGAGAACAGAAGAATTTACTAATTTACTAATCCTACAAGATTCCAGGTTGCAGCCTCACAACCAGCATTAACTAGAAAGACCACTGACATACCTGGGGACCTATCCCAGTCTGTATACCTTAGCCACCGTGAAAAGCCCATGATACCTCAGTCAATCCCTGCTGCCTAGAATTTCATTTTCATCTCATCAAGTCTGCTCCGTGTTTCTCAGACAGTAAGAATGGGACACCAGAGGTGAGCTGAGGTGAAGGGAGGAACAGAGAAAGAAAAGAGGAAAAGGTCTGGCCAGATACACATGCGATGTTTAGTGTTCACACCTGCTCATACTGCTGCCAGGATCAATGTTGCAGTGATGATGCCAGGATCACAAGTTGTTCTAAGGCCTTTTGAACACAGCAGAGGCAGAACTGCTCTACGGGGAAGTTAGCCGTAAGCCTCACTGCCTAAAATGCTCAGCTGAATCAAATGAATATTTCTGAGTCAAAAGTGGCATGATTGAATATGTCATCTTGCAAAGAATCTAATAAATCTACCCTGAAAAAAAAATACTGCTTTCTGTTTTTAAGTGTGCATAGTGTACTTTGGCTAAAAAACAGAACTATAATACAGAATTCCCATTTTTAACAGACAACTGATTTCCATTTAGCATGTAACTTCCTCCCTAGGCGACTTGTATTTATTTGAAGAGGACAAGTTGCCCTGAAGGAATTACAGTGCAATGCAGAGGTTACAAGCCTGCACAGATGACTAGGGTGGCGACAGAAGAAACTGAATGAGAGAATTGATGTAGTTAAGAGAAACTAATCTACAAGTATACTAATGTTTTAAAAACGGAGGGAAACAGGTTCTGGGAGAAAGTGAATACATATATTTCATTTAACCCTTGTAACTCTTGTGAACTATTAGTTGATTAGTCATGTCTGACTCTTTGCAACCCACTGTCTGTCCATGGGATTCTCAAGGCAAGAATACTGGGGTGGGTTGCCATTCCCTTCTCTAGGGGATCTTCCCTACACAGGTCTCCTGCATTGTAGGCAAATTCTTTACCATCTGAGCTATCTATAATTATGTTCATTATACAGATGAAAAAAAAAAAACACAGAAACTAAGAAGTAACATGGTGCTCAATATCTAAAGTTACAAGTGGCAGATATCAGATCTAAATCTCAGATGTAGATTTAGATCTTAAAGAATATAAAGAATACTTAAACAATAGTTATAGGGCTTCCCTGGTGGCTCAGATGGTAGAAAATCTCCCTGCAATGTGGGAGACCTGGGTTCAATCCCTGGGTAGGGAAGATCCCTTGAAGAAGGAAACAGCAACCAGTATTGCTATTTGTGTCACTGCCAAATGGCATTAAGTATTCTTGCCTGGGAAATCCCACTGACAGAAGAGTCTGGTGGCTGTCATCCAAGGGATCACAAGAGTCGGATACAACTTAGCGACTAAACCACCACCAAACAAGGGTTAGAGGTGCTATTTCCTAGGGATGATATGGAAAAGAAGAAAATGGAGGGCAGATTCTTAGAGAAGAGCTCCATTGAGACTGGAAGAAAAACCAGCAAAGCATAGTAAAAAGCATCATTTATGAAAGTTGCAGTTTTATTAAACTCAAGGGAAGAAAGGTAAGAACTTCAAGGAAGTGATAGGTAACACTGGCAAATATTGCACTGAGGTTAAATAATAGATTGCAAAATGATTGACAGACATGTTTTTATCTTTTTCTTTTTTTATAATTGAACCAAGCACTCTCTATATATCCTTCTTGTTTGCTTTGTTCCTCTCATTTTTGCAATAATTGTTTTGATTTTTCTAAAGTGGTCTGCATAACTGACTGGGAACAACTGCTTTACCAGTGATTAAATATATACTTCTACTGAAAACAAAAGTTATGATATATACTACATCAATAAATGGAAATTTTCCTCTCCTGCATTTCCATAAGTTGTCTTATACCCATATTATATGTGTCCTAAAATAGACCCTTTACTCTGAAGATCAAGCTAAAAAAGTATTTCAAAATCAGGTATTAAAGCATCATTGATTTTAAAAAGAAAAGCAAAACATAAATTTGATATTTAGCTTAAAGTGTATATTATATATTATAAAAGTAGACTGGCTATTTAGCATTGAGATACATATTTATAGAATTAATATTAACCAATATATAGCTTCTCATTAATTAAGGCATGTAACATTTTGGTTGTATTTTACCACTACTAATTTCTGATACAATCCATGCACTTAAAACAGAATTTCAAAATATTTAATTGACTGAACTATTACAAGTTCAGGATCCACAACTGACCTCTAGCCCCCACACTGCCATTTACAGTGATACATAGGAGATCTAAATACAAATTTTAACAAAATAATAAAATTTAAAATGTACTTTTATAACATATGAGATTTTTACAAGCTAATGTTTCTATATTTTCATTTTCTTTCTGCAAAACAATCATACTCATACCTATGCTATTTCTCAATAATTTCCTGATTTACTCTTGAAAATAGTGAGGTAAAAGTTACTTGGTAGTCTGTAAGCTGTCTATAAAATTTTAATTGTCCTAAAATTACTTTTGTGGTTATTTAAAAAATATGCTCTTAATGGAATTATATATATATATATATATATATTCTTTATTCACATCAGTCTCAGAGAATCTCTTGAATTTAATAAGAAAATATTATAATATTTGTTAATCATAATGTAATGTTATACTCATTTTATACTGTGAAGTTTTAAGGAAATCCTAAAACTACTCTTTGATATTTTTGGCTTAACACACACACAGACACACAGACACATCTAAATATACACATACACACATATATATATTATTAGGAGTTGATCTAGGTTTTAAAAATATCTTTGTATAACAATCAACAAAAGTATAGGATTTAAAAAAGATATCTCTATATATTCTTTCTGGGTTTACTGAGTTAAATTTACTTCATATCAATAATATTCTTTTGTGTTTAGCTTATTAAAATGCTTACTTCACATTCTATTGATTCCCTATTTGATTTCTTAGATATTAGGAGAAATAAATACTATATATTAATATTTTCCTAAATAATATGTCAATATAGCATGGCATAAATACTGCAGACCTAACTGAAAGCTAAATTTCAGTACACAGTGCCAAACTTCTAAATATATATGTTTATATTAGGATACATATATATTATGTAATTATTTAAAACAATTACAGTTAATAAAATGTATCATCACATTGCAGGTATGAATGAGATCTTGGGCAAAAGAGTGAAATGAAGGAAACAGTACTGCTAAAGATGCAATCAATTCTTATTTCAGAAGAATCATTTTTCCAAATGCACTTGGGTGATAAGTTCTGTTTGTTTCTGCATAAAAGTCAAGGTAATTTTACCACATCAGTTATAAAAACAACTAATGATTTTATTCTCCTAGACTGAATGAAAAGGTGTTAGTTGTTCAGTTGTGTCTGACACTTTGTGACCCCCATGGACTGTAGACCTCCAGGCTCATCTGTCCATGGAATACTCCAGGTAAGAATACTGTGGTGGGTACCCATTCCCTTCTCCAGGGGATATTCCTGACCCTGGGCTCGAACTCAGGTTTCCTAGATTGCAGGCAGACCCTTTACCATCTGAACTACCAGGGAAGACCCTAGACTGAATAGTAAAGCCTCTCCTATGAACTTAAACATGATTGTTTATTGTGTTTTCCCAATCTGCTACCAAAGTTCCTGCTCACTTGGCTACATTTGGCCCTATATATTTTTTTCTTTGTGAGCAGAACATATTTTTGGACCCTTCATGCCTGAAAAAAAACTGTGAAGTCTGTGCATGCCTCTTGCTACCTTTGAAGCTGTTCTGGAATTCTAATTATCATAATAGGTGTTATTTTAAATGATAAATTTAATCATATTTTAATTTGAAAAATATGCTTGAGCACACAACATGTATTAAATTGACATAATCTTAGCATGTTGTATAAAATCAAGTATGAAGCTGAAAATACTTTCTACTGATAAAGTTGTAAGAATATTACAATGATTTACTGTTACTACCTCTCCTTTCCTAAACCCGGAGCTTCTCCCTATGATATCTGACTGAAACTATTTAAGTCCACCTAATGTTGCAGGAGACCAGAAATGGATCCTCACAATGAGCATGCACTGGCCCATTACATAACCATATGTCCAAAAACGTCCTCAGTAAATGCTGATGGTATAGTGAGAAAAGTTCAGTTTAGGAAAAACAATTATAATTGTTAATGATAACAACTGCCTGGAGGTAGAAAAGGCAAGATTATAGTGTCCAGGCAGATGGTTTCCTGATGTTCTGTTTCAGTTCTAGAGTCTATTTAAGAGGAGCAGGAAGAGTCATTAGATTGGCATTTCTTTAAGCAACTTCAATGCTATTTATTTTGAAAAAGTTTTAGAAAAATCTGACCTGAGGCTAACACAGGATTATACTGTGTTAAGCCCTTGCAGTGTAGTTATTTAATATGCTCAGCTGTTGGGGAGAAGTATGTTTTAGTATTTGGCCAAACTGGGGTTCTGTGTGATGTACCAATATTATCTTGGGACTGCTAGTTAGCTGAATAAGGGCATATGTTCAGCAGACAGGGCTGTCTCTTTGGACTTACTTTCTGTAGTGTTCACTATCACAGATTCATAAAACATCTCAAGCAAATAAATATTTGATTAAAATTGTCAGTGTATGTGGAAATGAACCAACATGAACCCAAAAGTGCACATATTATCAAGAACTGTAAGAAAATATTATAAACAAAATACAGGAGGAATAAAACTATCCTTCATTTTAAGAATGGATAATAGAAGAAAGTTGATGTATTTACTTATTAAATATAGAGTATGTCCAGTACAGTTATTTAAACAATCATTCTGCTTTTTAACCAGGTGCTTAAAAACTAGAGATAATAATACTGCTGTCTATCTGTTTTCAAGTGTACTTTTTACATTTTTGTATGTCTGAATAAAGTCTATTAAGGTTAGAAAAGAGTATTCATTTTGTGTTATCTTTGAAAGAAACAGTATCAAATACTTAACCAATGTCTTCATATTTCTCACTTACTTTTTCATATCCTGACTACCAATACACCATAAATTCAGGGCAAGTCATTTTGATGAGACTACATTTTTCTTATAGTTACTTAATAAAGTCACATATTATGTTATGACTATATTTGAGAAGGATGAAGGAGAAAAAAACATAATAACTCTACAAGTGAGAGGATTACTGGAATCAGAAAAATAGATTATAGGTTGTTTTTGCTTTTAAATCTGTCATCAAATTCCATAATAACTTACAAAGATTTTTGTATGCATTCTCTGCAAATGGATTCATTCATATGTGATTTGTAATAGTAATATTAATAATGTAATATAATGTAATATTAGTAATATAATATTTCTTCTCAAATATGTATTTAAATATACATGAAAATAACTAGGAATATGCTCTGTCATATTTAACAAGATATGGTACTATTTTATAAGTTCAAATATAATTGCTCTAAAATGACAAGCAACTTTTTTCCCCTTATATATTTCACAATATTTGAGTGAACAGAGCTTCACTGGTACACAGAGGAATGATTTTTTTAACTCTACTGTATTTCAATTACTAATATAATTTCTATTCTAATTTATCTGATTTTCCATTTTACTATTAGTATTAATGGCAACCCACTCCAGTACCGTTGCCTGGAAAATCTCATGGACAGAGGAGCCTGGAAGGCTACAGTCCATGGGGTTACAAAGAGTTGGACACGACTGAGTGACATCACTTTCACTTGTTAGTATTAAAATGTAGATCTAAACCAGGTGTTGTTCTTCAAACAAATGTATAACACAAAATTCTGAATAATATCCATTCAAATGAGTTAAATTATTTTAGAACCAAAATTTAAAGTACATTTAACTTAAAGTTCAATTTTCTTACATGTAAAATGGGACTGGGTTGGTGAAAAACTGTTACTTTTCAAATTAAAATTTGAATAAACCTCTAAAAGACGCTTACTCCTTGGAAGAAAAGTTATGAGCAACCTAGACAGCATATTGAAAAGCAGAGACATTACTTTGCCAAAGGTCCATCTACTCAAGGCTATGGTTTTTCCAGGGGTCATGTATGGATGAGAGAGTTGGACTGTGAAGAAAGCTGAGTGCCAAAGAATTGATGCTTTTGAACTGTAGTGTTGGAGAAGACTTTGAGAGTCCCTTGGACTGCAAGGAGATCCAACCAGTCCATTCTGAAGGAGATCAGCCCTGGGTGTTCTTTGGAAGGAATGATGCTAAAGCTGAAACTCCAGTACTTTGGCCACCTCATGTGAAGAGTTGACTCATTGGAAAAGACTCTGATGCTAGGAGGGATTGGGGGAGGAGAAGGAGATGACAGAGGATGAGATGGCTGGATGGCATCACTGACTTGATGGACGTGAATTTGAGTGAACTCCGGGAGATGGTGATGGACAGGGAGGCCTGGAGTGCTGCGATTCATGGGGTCGCAAGGAGTCGGACACGACTGAGGGACTGAACTGAACTGAACTGAACATATGATTTTGGCCTTTCATACAGTTCATGAGTATAAATGAACATGAACTTGGGCAGACTCCAGGAGATGGTGAGAGACAGGGAGGCCTGGCATGCTGTAGTCCATGGGGGTCACAAAGAGTCAGACATGACTGGGTGACTGAACAATAATGCATGATTTAAAGAAACTAATATGGGGCATATTCCATCAAATTACTGCAATATGATTTTTGATCACTTGAGAATTTCATTAGCTCTAGAAACATATTACTTTAAATAAGCCTGTGATGTTTCATAGAGGCAAATAGAAATTTGCAAGGGCAGAGCAAGAGGTCACCAGTAAAAATATTCTTACTTTTATATAATATATATGAGCTATTTATATGTATATATATTACACCAAAAGAGGTACGCATACAAAAAAACCCAGAAAAGTGTATTCCATTTCATTTAAATTAAACATATCCTATGAATGATGATTCATAATACATAGTAATTTGTGGCCCAATTTAAAATATCAATCAACTTTAGTAGATGAAAATTTTGAGGAAATTTGACTGAGATTTACAGACAGAATTATAAAGTGGCCAATAATCTAGGAGAGACATAAACAAAGCAAAATTTTTGTTTTTTTACAATATGACTGACTTGATTTTTGAAGAAATAGTCAACTGTCTCAGTTTCTTCATTTTTGAAGTAGAAATAACAGTACCTATCACATAGTCTTTTCCAAAACAACTGGCAATAACATGCCAGACGGTGTGTGTAGAAAAAAAAGCAAAAACTTAGGGTTGAAATATCGGCCTTATATTTTTAAGTCTATTATTAAATGTCAAGTATTGAACAGAACTCTGCCTAGTCAGGTAATACTTTATCAGGTAGTAGCAAATGAAGTACAATTTAAAATAATGCTGATGTAAGCTAGAATATGCTAGAATTTCATAGGAAAAAAATCCTAATACAAAGGTTGCAGATATGTGTTTCACACCCAGTATACTGAAATCTATTAGTTTCAACCAATAATCAGAACCGTTTTATACATTTATATGTTTTTAATGTTTAAAAATTAAATTTTGAAAGAGACTATTAACCTGCCTATTCCTCCCCATTGCTTTTCTTCCCACTCACAGACAGTTATTCTTCTTAGATATGAAAGGTGGGTGTTAAAGGGAGAAAAATAAAATGAGAGTAAACTCATCCACATGTTATGTGCTAATGGTAGATGACATGTAACAGTTTAAAAAAAAACTTGGAGGTAGTACATTATCAATTACTTAAAAATTAAATTTAGTAGATAATATATCTACACAAAATGAATGGTTACACATACACACATGCACAGTCACACACACAATTTATACAGTTTTTTCTTTTTACTAAAGAATTTACACAACAGGTTATCCTGGTCTCTTATTTTACTATGCCTTTGTTTCTGAGAAGTTTGATGGTTTATCTTAATTATTAACAATTCTGACAGAAGACTAAAGAAATAGCACAAATGTCTGTTAATATTTTAAAGACTGTAAACAAGGCTTATTGAAAATGTAGAAAAAGGAAGATTAAAAAAAATCAAATGAACTTGTAATTTGTTATATTTCATTCCAATATATTTTTCTATTTTTATTTCAATCATTTTATTCCTCTTTTCTGCTTTAATACAGTTGACCGCATACATTACTCATTTACTTTATCTGTATCTACCAATCAACTATGTAGGTGTTATATACTCACTTGCTGCATATAGTTTTTCCTACTTTCATTTAACCTCATAATATAAGTGCATACAAGACTATTTATTAATATCTTTGCTTATATAATTAAATATAGCAATATAGTATTTTACTATAAAAATAAACATCATTTAACCTTTTTCAATTATTATATACAGAAAATATTTCCAGGTTTCTCTAAGGAAGCTCTTAAATTGTGTTTTTAGGGTCATCACAAATCCATGTGTAATACGGGATGAGTTAGGGTTTTCTTATTGGAGCATGTACTTCTCAAGGGGCTGAAATTCTAAATTACATATAGATCCTCCTAAATGAAAAATAAAAAAAAACAGGATTACTGTTAGATGCTATCTGGTGAAGGAGTAGGTTTTTCTTCTTTGTAGAAAGGCAAAAACTTTTAGGGCAAAAAGCAAACCAATGAGGTACAGAAACTCAAAAGAAAATGCTTGGATTTCCTGACCAATTACCTCTATTCAAAGCTTCTACCATTTTCTTTAATGGCAGACAAATAATATCCTGAAATCAAATTCATTTCAAAATATGTTAGAGAACTTAAAATTATTTGCATATACTCCTAGGTCCTTATGAGGATATCATTTATTCAAATCACAGTACAGCATTCTTGATAAAAGGAGAAAAAACTAATGTTTTTTAACTGTGATCTATACATTTTACATATAATTTTAAACAAATAAAATTTGAATATATTTGGTATCTTCATTAAATCCATTAATGCCAACAAGAGAAAACATTTATAAAAATGATTAGATATATATTCTCTGTAGATAAAATGCTGTTATTTTTTAAATACCTTTTTCTCACAGAATTTCCCCTTTTATTTCCGTCAGATGGTTTAATCATGTACTGCGTGCCATGGGGAAGAGGTAGGGCATGTTTAAGAAAATTAGTTTCCTAGTAGTCTCTGAATCGGTGTTTCCCTAAACTTCAACCTATAAAGGAGAATATGTTTGGTGTGTGCAGCATTGTATAGCGAGTACATCAGATAGGAAAACATTAAAACTTAAGAATTTCTTTGTGACTATGAGAAGATTTCTTAGCTTCAGGTGATAAGAAAGTTTAAAAGAAGTTTATTAAGAATAGTGACAGGAGATGGGGAGAGAAGGGCCCTAACTCATGCTTTCTAGGAAAATGCCTAAATAGGTAGTCATGAAGATATCCTTCCTCAGAGAAGCTGTGGGAGTTGAGGGCAAGACCCAGAGTTGATGGATTCTTTGTGTAGGAATACAGGACCACTGAGAGTCTTTCAGAACTTAATATGATTCAGAATAACACCAAAGCACAACATGAAAAACCTGTATAATCAACACAGGACCAAAAAAAAGAGAAACGAAACAGTGAAAGGCGAGGGGAGAGGAAAGGAAAATAATAAACTCAAGTTCAGTGGAGTCACAGGGGTTAAGCTTAAATCATTTGCCTGAGATTTCTAGAAGTCAAGGCAGAGAAAATGGCTTTATTAAAGTACTAGGAAGAAAAAAAAATTAGCTGATATGTATGAAATACTGCAGTCACATTTAGTGTAAATAAATCACATGTGTTAAGTTATTCAATAATCATAAACAATTCCTTTTTGCATATGAGGAAATTAAGGTTCAAAGAAGAATTTGAGTGATTGGCTCAAAAGACCATACTCTCAGTCACGCAGAGGTCTTCAAGAAAACAACCAATGAGAACCAACAGAATATGGCTCTGTGTGTGAGTGTGTGTGCGCGTGTGTGTGTGTGAGAGTGTGTGTGTATTAGACATTAGCGAGTAAGAGGGAGAGAAAGGGAAAGGAAAAATGAGGAGAGGAAGGAGAAGACGCGGCAGAGGGAGAGGGAGGGAGGGAGAGGGAGAGAAAGAGAGAGATTGATTTACCTTAAAGAATCGGTTATTAAAGAAGATGGCAGGCCTGAAATCTGCCAGGCAAGCCAGCAGACTGGAGTCTCAGGGAAGAGGTGAGGTTGCTTGACTTCCAAAGCAGCCTAAAGGCAGAATATGCTCTTCCTTAGGAGACTTTAGTCTTCTCTGATTGGATGTGGACTACCAACACTATACAGACTAAGCTGGTTTCCTCAGAATCTACCGCTACTTATGCCATTGTTGCTGTTCATTTGCTAAGTCTTGTCTGACTCTTTGAGACCTCATGGGCTTGTAATCTGCCAAGCTCCTCTGTCCATGGGATTTCCCAAGCAAGGATACTGGGTTGCCATTTCCTTTCCAGGGGATCTTTCCTGACCCAAGGATCGAACCTCTGTCTCCTGCACTAGCAGGTATATTCTTTACTGCTAAGCCACGAGGGAAGTGTGCTGTTAATGTTAATCTCATCTAAAAACACTTTCATGTTAACATCTAGGATGGTGAAAGATGAAATATCTTGCTACTGTGGCTTCAGTTCAGTTCAGTTCAGTCGCTCAGTCGTGTCCAACTCTTTGTGACCCCATGAATCGCAGCACACCAGGCCTCCCTGTCCATCACCAACTCTCGGACTTCACTCAGACTCACGTCCATTGAGTCAGTGATGCCACCAAGCCATCTCATCCTTTGTCGTCCCCTTCTCCTCCTGCCCCCAATCCCTCCCAGGATCAGAGTCTTTTCCAATGAGTCAACTCTTTGACATGAGGTGGCCAAAGTACTGGAGTTTCAGCTTTATCTTAGCATATAAAATTAACAATCACATATGGTTAATATGATTGTAAAGCCCACAGAACTTCTAGTGTCCCACACTATAAAATATCATTTTACTATCTTTCCGAAAGTATATGTTTCAAGCCATTCACCAATATAATGAGGCAGGATTAAATGGGTTAATTTCTCAGATGAGTGATTCATAGACACATACATATATTCAGTGGGATGTATTTGCATTCAGTAGAAGAGACAGTAGAGCAAATTTGGTAAGGACATAGTTACTGGATTCAGATACCTCTTGATTTCAAATTCCAGGCTCTACCACATTCAAAGTGAGTGTAAGCAACCTGTTAACTTCCCTAAACCTCAGTTTCTTTATCTGTAAAATGGAACATAATACCTAATTTACGGACCTGTTGTAGGAGTAAGTATAGTGATCATCATCAAGATCTTAATATAGAGCTATAACAATAAATACTACTTGTTTTACTGAACAATAGCAATTCTGACTTGATAATGATGATGTGACAGTTAAGAGCATAACAGGAAGGTTTTACCTCTGAAGCAGTTGGGCAAACACATAACTTGTCTTGACTTTCTATTAGTTACAAGAGAAAACCAGCCAAGTAATGATGCTTTTAATAAGCAGGAGAAAAATAAGAAAAACAAAGGAAACAGAAGGATCAAACCAACAAAACAGTGTTAAAGAGCTATCAATTCACTGGTCCATGGCTTACTGTCAACTCATTACCCATTTTTAACCTGTTTCTGGCATAATGAAAACAAAATTTTAAAGTTGTTAATTTTTTTATAAAGCCAAACTTTCCAACTAGAGGGTATTATTTTGAGATAATGTCCTTCCTATATTATTGATTTTAACAATATTCATACCTTTTAAAATAATGACAGCATTTAGTAAGGTTTTTTTCTTCTCCTTTTTTCTATGACTATAGGTGACAAAATTAAAAAACTGACAGATTTACTTCAGAGACACTATCTTCTCTTTAATTTTAATATTTTGTGATTTTTAAAAGCCTGGAAACAATGGTTCTACTGTACATTAGTGGAGTTTTAGGGAAGAAGATTCTGAGATGTGTGATTGTACAAAGTGAAATAATCAGAAGGCAATGGCAACCCACTTCAGTATTCTTGCCTGGACAATCCCATGGACAGAGGAACCTGGTAGGCTGCAGTCCATGGAGTTGCTGAGAGTTAGACACGACTGAGTGACTTCACTTTCACTTTTTACTTTCATGCACTGGAGAAGGAAATGGCAACCCACTCCAGTGTTTTTGCCTGGAGAATCCCAGGGACGGGGGAACCTGGTGGGCTGCTGTCTATGGGGTTGCACAGAGTCAGACACAACTGAAGCGACTTAGCAGCAGCAGTAGCAGCAGATATTCCTGCCATGGTAAAGAATACCAATTATTGGAAGGAATATCTATGCATATTATAATGAAAAAATAATCACTAGCATACATATAAAATTCATCATGACTAATTCATACTGTTATATAACAAAATGCAGATAGGTGTGTCTGATTTAAAACAAATAAAAAGAAGACTGTTTATCTCTCGATAAGATGCACACTCAAAATAAAACGCATAGAAAGAATGGGGTGGAAAAAATCTGTATCGAGCATCAAGTGAACAAATGCCTGTGAAGCTATAACAATAGAGACCTTAACAATAATCTCATTATATACCAGTGCCAAGAGAAAGCTCTTCATGAACAAATAACAATTTTGAATTTACATGCAACAAATAACAGAGATTCAAAATACACACAGCAAAACCTTAAAATATTAAGGCATGTGAAAAGATGCTCAAGATGGTTAATTACCAGAAAATGAAAATAAAAACAATGATTTACCAATCATTAACCAATGAGATACCATCTCACATCTGTCAGAATGCTGCTGCTACTGCTAAGTTGCTTCAGTCGTGTCCGACTCTGTACGACCCCATAGACAGAAGCCCACCAGGGTCCTCCGTCCCTGAGATTCTCCAGGCAAAAACACTGGAGTGGGTTGCCATTTCCTTCTCCAATGCATGAAAGTGAAAAGTGAAAGTGAAGTCACTCAGTCCTGTCCGACTCCTAGCAACCCCATGGACTGCAGCCCACCAGGCTCCTCTGTCCCTGAGATTCTCCAGGCAAGAACACTGGAGTGGGTTGCCATTTCCTTCTCCAATGCATGAAAGTGAAAAGTGAAAGTGAAGTCACTCAGTCCTGTCCGACTCCTAGCAACCCCATGGACTGCAGCCCACCAGGCTCCTCCGTCCATGGGATTTTCCAGGCAAGAGTACCGGAGTGGGGTGCCATTGCCGAATATCCATCATCAAAAAGTTTACAACTGCTGGTGAGGATATGGGGAAAAGGGAATCCTTAAATGCTGTTGGTGGGAATGTAAATTGGTGCAATCACTATGGAAACAGTATGGTCGTTCTTCAAAAAACTAAAAATAGAATCACTGTACAATTCAGCAATTCCATTCCTGAGTGTATATCTGAAGAAAACTGAAAAAAAAACTTCAAAAAATTACACGCGCAGCTCCGTTTACAATGGCCAAGGTACAGAAGCAAGCCAAGTATCCATCAACAGAAAAATGGACAAAGATGTGGTGTATATTTACAATGGAATATTACTCAGCCATAAAAAGAATGAAATTCTACCATTTGCAGCAACATCACTGGACCTAGATAATATTATGGTGAATTAAATAAGTTAGTCAGAGAGAGACAAATACTGTATGATATTAATTTTATGTGGAATCAAAAAATAAAACATGTATATAGCAAAGCAGAAGTAGACTGACAGATATAGCAAACAAACTAGTGGTTACAGGGTGGGGAAAGGAGGGAAGAGGAAGAGAGGGAAAAGGGATTAAGAGATACAAATCAACATGTATAAAAATAGATAAGCAACAAGGATATATTCTACAGCACAGACAATGATCATATTAATAGCTATTATTTTGTAATAACTTTCAATCAGTTCAGTTCAATTCAGCCACTCAGTCATGTCCGACTCTTTGTGACCCCATGAATCGCAGCATGCCAGGCCTCCCTGTCCATCACCATCTCCTGGAGTTCACTCAGACTCACATCCATCAAGTCCGTGATGCGATCCAGCCATCTCATCCTGTCGTCCCCTTCTCCTCCTGCCCCCAATCCCTCCCAGCATCAGGGTCTTTTCCAATGAGTCAACTCTTTGCATCAGGTGGCCAAAGTACTGGAGTTTCAGCTTTAGCATCAGTCCTTCCAATTAAAACCCAGGACTGATCTCCTTTAGGATGGATTGGTTGGATCTTGCAGTCCAAGGGACTCTCAAGAGTCTTCCCCAACAACACAGTTCAAAAGCATCAATTCTTCGGCGCTCAGCTTTCTTCTCAGTCTAACTCTCACATCCATACATGACCACTCGAAAAATCATAGCCTTGAGTAGACGGACCATGGTTGGCAAAGTAATGTCTCTGATTTTCAATATGCTATCTAGGTTGGTCATAACTTTCCTTCCAAGGAGTAAGCGTCTTTTAATTTCATCACTGCAGTCACCATCTGCAGTGATTTTGGAGCCCAAAAAAGACAAAGTCTGACACTATTTCCACTGATTCTCCATCTATTTCCCATGAAGTGATGGGACCAGTTGCCATGATCTTCGTTTTCTGAATGTTGAGCTTTAAGCCAACTTTTTCACTCTCCACTTTCACTTTCATCAAGAGGCTTTTGAGTTCCTCTTCACTTTCTGCCGTAAGGGTGGTGTCATCTGCATATCTGAGGTTATTGATATTTTTCCCGGCAATCTTGTTTCCAGCTTGTGCTTCTTCCAGCCCAGTGTTTCTCATGATGTACTCTGCATAGAAGTTAAATAAGCAGGGTGACAATATACAGCCTTGACGTATTCCTTTTCCTACTAGGAACCAGTCTGTTGTTCCATGTCCAGTTCTAACTGTTGCTTCCTGACCTGCATATAGGTTTCTCAAGAGGCAGGTCAGGTGGTCTGGTATTCCCATTTCTTGAACAATTTCCCACAGCTTATTGTGATCCACACAGTCGAAGGCTTTGGCATAGTCAATAAACAGAAATAGATGTTTTTCTGGAACTCTCTTGCTTTTTCCATGATCCAGCAGATGTTGGCAATTTGATCTCTGGTTCCTCTGCCTTTTCTAAAACCAGCTTGAATACCTGGAAGTTTATGGTTCACGTATTGCTGAAGCCTGGCTTGGAGAATTTTGAGCATTATTTTACTAGCGTGTGAGATGAGTGCAATTGTGCAGTAGTTTGAGTATTCTTTGGCGTTGCCTTTCTTTGGGATTGGAATGAACACTGACCTTTGCCAGTCCTGTGGCCAGTGTTGAGTTTTCCAAATTTGCTGGCATAGTGAGTGCAGCACTTTAACAGCATCATCTTTCAGGATTTTAAAGAGCTCAACTGGGATTCCATCACTTCCACTAGCTTTGTTCATAGCGATGCTTTCTAAGGCCCACTTGACTTCACATTCCAGGGTGTCTGGCTCCAGGTGAGTGATCACACTATCGTGATTATCTGGGTCATTAAGATCTTTTTTGTACAGTTCATCTGTGTATCCTTGCCACCTCATCTTATTATCTTCTCCTTCTGTTAGGTCCATACCATTTCTGTCCTTTATCGAGCCCATCTTTGCATGAAATGTTCCCTTGGTATCTCTAATTTTCTTGAAGAGATCTCTAGTGTTTCCCATTTCTGTTGTTTTCCTCTATTTCTTTGCACTGATCTCTGAGGAAGGCTTTCTTATCTCTCCTTGCTATTCTTTGGAACTCTGCATTCAGATGCTTATATCTTTACTTTTCCCCTTTGCTTTTCACTTCTTGTCTTTTCACAGCTATTTGTAAGGCCTCCCCAGACAGCCATTTTGCTTTTTTTGCATTTCTTTTCCATGGGGATGATCTTGATCCTTGTCTTCTGTACAATGTCATGAACCTCAGTCCATAGTTCATCAGGCACTCTGTCTGTCAGATCTAAGCCCTTAAATCCATTTCTCACTCTCACTGTATAATTATAAGGGATTTGATTTAGGTCATACCTGAATGGTCTAGTGATTTTCCCCACTTTCTTCAATTTGAGTCTGAATTTGGCAATAAGGAGTTCATGATCTGAGCCACAGTCAGCTCCTAGTCTTTATTTTTGCTGACTGTATAGAGCTTCTCCATCTTTGGCTGCAAAGAATATAATCAATGATTTCGGTGTTGACCATCTGGTGATGTCCATGTGTAGAGTCTTCTCTTGTGTTGTTGGAAGAGGGTGTTTGCTATGACCAGTGCATTCTCTTGGCAAAACTCTATTAGCCTTTGCCCTGGTTCATTCTGTACTCCAAGGTCCAATTTCCCTGATATTCCAGGTGTTTCCTGACTTCCTCCTTTTACATTCCAGTCCCCTATAATGAAAAGGACATCTTTTTTGGGAGTTAGTTCTAAAAGGTGTTGTAGGTCTTCATAGAACTGTTCAACTTCAGCTTCTTCAGCATTACTGGTTGGGGCATAGACTTGGATAACTGTGATATTGAATGGTTTGCCTTGGAAATGAACAGAGATCATTCTGTCATTTTTGAGATTGCATTCAAGTACTGCATTTCAGACTCTTGTTGACCATGATGGCTACTCCATTTCTTCTACGGGATTCCTGCCCTCAGTAGTAGATGTAATGGTCATCTGAGTTAAATTCACCCATTCCAGGTCCAAGGTAAGGAGCAGCACTTTGCTGGAGCGGCCATGAAGAGATATCCCACGTCCAAGGTAAGAGAAACCCAAGTAAGATGGTAGGTGTTGTGAGAGGGCATCTGAGGGCAGACACACTGAAACCACAATCACAGAAAACTAGACTATCTGATCACACGGACCACAGCCTTGTCTAACTCAATGAAACTAAGCCATGCCATGTGGGGCCACCCAAGACAGATGGGTCATGGTGGAGAGGTCTGACAGAATATGGTCCACTGGAGAAGGGAATGGCAAACCACTTCAGTATTCTTGCCTTGAGAACCCCATGAACAGTATGAAAAGGCAAAATGATAGGATACTGAAAGGGGAACTCCCCGGGTCAGTAGATGCCCAATATGCTACTGGAGATTAGTGGAGAAATAACTCCAGAAAGAATGAAGGGAATGGAGCCAAAGCAAAAACAATACCTAGTTGTGGATGTGACTGGTGATAGAAGCAAGTTCTGATGCTATACAGAGCAATATTCCATAGGAACCTGGAATGTCAGGTCCATGAATCAAGGCAAATTGGAAGTGGTCAAACAAGAGATGGCAAGATTGAACGTTGACATTCTAGGAATAACTTTCAATGGAGAATATATAAAAATATTGAGATCACTGCTATACATGCCTGAACTAATATAATGTTGTAAGCCAATGATATACTGGCTTACAATAAAAAAAGGAGAAAAGATGGGAAAATTCACAATCATGGGGTAGAAATTTTAACTATCTTCCTAGTTGCTAATAGCTCAAGCTGACCAAAAATTTAGTAAAACTGAACAAGTATGATCTGATTACGAGATGTATGATCCATACTCCAAAATAAGAAAATTAGTATTTTTAAAAATCAGAATTGGTTATTTATAAAAAGTGACTAGATGTCAAGATACAAGGCAAATATCAGTAAACAGCAAGCAACTAACATCATGCAAATGATGTCATTTGACCACAATACAATAAAATCCAACATTAATGAAACTCATGAGTCCATATGTAAATAATTTATAACATAACATATACACATACACATAGGATTTACTTCAATAGTTATGTAACATTTTATTCTATGTGTGACTCATATTTGAAGGTATAGCAAAATGCTAATATCTGCCTAATTTTAGTAGTGTTTCTTACATTATATAAATTTGAAACTTTTACTACAGGATACTATCACTTTATATGTTAAGAAAGAGAGGGGGAGGAATGAAATAAAAAAGGATCTAATTCTTTAAAAGGAGGTAAGAAAAATAGCCCCCTAAAAGTATATATGCAATGATTAATATAAATGTAGAACGTGACCTTAAAAAATAGCTTGTCACTTGGAACTATTCAATCAGAACCAAGATGGCTACTCATCTGTTATATAAAACAGTTTCCAACATTAAGTAAAAGCATTAAGTAGCATTTTAAATTCTTAAGATTTTTATATTTCAAAAACTGATTCGGAGGGAGTCCAGACTACAATTTCCTGAGATATTTATACAAAGGCTAAGACAAAAATTCATATCTATAACAATTTCTATATCTAGAAATATCCCATACAGAAAAAAAATCACCTTTATACAATCATTTTAACATATCTTAAAATAGCATTTTCAGTGGGTACTGTAAAAGATATTTTAAAATTTCTAAATATAATGTCTACAGGTTCCTTCTTGCCTCCATTCTTGGCTCCTGGATTAGCAACTAATGGATCAACCACAGACTTAGAATATTATGTAATATCTGAACATTTTCAGAGATAAATAATTTCACTGCTAAGTCACTTCAGTTGTGTCTGACTCTGTGTGACCCCATAGACAGCAGCCCACCAGGCTCCCCTGTCCCTGGGATTCTCCACGCAAGAACACTGTGGGCAAAACTGGAGTGGGTTGCCATTTCCTTCTCCAGTGCATGAAAGTGAAAAGTGAAAGTGAAGCCGCTCAGTCGTGTCCGACCCTCAGTGACCCCATGGACTGTAGCCTTCCAGGCTCCCCCATCCATGGGGTTTTCCAGGCAAGAGTACTGGAGTGGGGTGCCATTAAATAATTTCACTAGCAGCAAATAAACTCAATGGTACAGTTTTTAATATAAAGATAGAAAATAATAATTTGAACAAGTCATTTTAGTACTGTGAAATTAACACTAGAGAAGGACAAAAGCTCAAAGTCGGCATGCTTTCTCTGTAATCTGTGGGCAGGTTATTTATCCCATCTGTGACAAAAATTTCCAATTTCTATTTAATTATTTAATTTCTGAATTCCAATTTCTATTTAATTATAAATTCTATAAACTTTAGATAAATGGTTTAAGTGTAATAGAAAAGAGGTAATAGCTTTCTTTTCAAAGACATTTTTCATTCTATGACCTGAAAGCCATATAATAAAATCCTTTTCCAACTTTATACTATTTTTTTGATAACATAAAAAGAATATAAAGCTTCTATCAAATCAATTGGCTTCCCAGTATAAGCAACTACCTGGAGCTGAAATAATACAGACTGAAAACAAATGTTAATTTCTAAAGTAAAAATTCAGATTACATTAAAAATTTATGTAAGAGCTGATTGACATGCAATTATAGAAAAATGGAAAATATCAATTTTAAGTACCAATACTATTTGGCAGAAGGAAATGGCAAGCCACTTCAATATTCTTGCTTGGAAAATTCCATGGACAGAGGAGCCTGGCGGGCTACAATCCACGGGGTTGTAGAGTCAGACATGATTTAGTAGCTAAATCAACATTAATATTTTGTCCATCTAAAATGATAATTCTGCTTCCTAAATATTGATTTACTTGTACCCCCACCACCATTCTTCCTTACTTGTCTCCCTACATCCAGTTAATCACTCATCTGTAGCTCAAACCACCTACCCTTCATACAGTACCTCAGTGATATTTTCAAAGCAATAATATTATCATGTTACTCTCCTCCCATAATGCATGAACATGCTTCTACCATGTAAAGAATAAATCCCCAAATATTTGGCCCAAGAAATCCTTCAATCATTGCCCCTACATCTTATCCAACCTTATCTCTTACCACCCTCCCTCACTTCACGCTCCACTTTATACCCACACAAATACTTGCCATACTTCAAACATATCATATTCTCTCTTTACAGTTTCAGCTCTACACACTCTTCTTTCTGGCTTAATACCCTCAGCCTATGCATCTGGGAGCCTCAGCATAAACATGATCTTCTTTGAAACTATCCCTGAGGCTCGCCTTACCTCCACATAGTGAATTGTGATCCCTTTTGATCGTAAATATCTTGAGAATAATTCTAACACTTGTTTTATAAAACTGCTGTTATGGTATATTCTATTTGCTTTTTCAGGGATGAAGAATTTTATCCATGAAGAATTTATCCAATGAAGAATTTACCATTAGGTCTTATTTCTCAGCTCCTAGGATAGGACCTAGCATACTCTGGCTTCAGAATATAAAAATACAAGAATAAAAATATAATGATTAGTATGTCCATATATTTAAATACTTTAAATAAGAAAAGTAAACCATATTTTCTCTTTAAATCTACAACAAACTTTAAATCTTTAAGTTTTTTCTGATATATCTCAATTTATATTTTTGACTACATTGTTGTGTTTTTATCTTTAATTTTCTGTCACTAATATCTTCCTCCTAATAGCCTAGTTTGCTTTATCACGTTTATGTTTATCTTTTATTTATCTTATCTTCCCCATAGCACCATGTAAAATGTATCCAATTTAAAAAGAAACATCTTAACTTATAAAAATTAACTCAATATGTTTTATATGCAGATATATTATAGCTAAATTTTATATTATTTTCTTAAATATCTATAGCTATTATATTCCTGTTTCTATATGACTTTTTGTATAACATTTTTGCCATTATTTTATTTGTTTAATCTGGCATTTGTCAGACACTTGGATAAATTCTATACTGGGAATATATTAGAGAGTATTTTTATTCTCTATCAATCTTATTTTATGGTTTTATTTTGAGGAACTTACTAATAACAGAGAACAAGACAAAAAAATTCACTGAACAATGTAAAAGTATGACATAATATTAAAGCTGAAAAAACAAAGTTCAAGAGAATTTAAGATACATCTTTCAAATTTAGTTTTAAATTACTAATTCACCTCTTCTAAACTTGACTTCTTAAAACCCAAACATGACTAAATTTCTGTCTCACTTTAAACCAGATTAAAAAACGAAACCACCACAAATCAATAGTGGTTGATATGCACTTTAAAGATCCCTAGATTATTTTTTGTATCCCTAGATTAGAGATAGCATTGAAAATTACAATAGGAGTTCATTAATGCATTCATTCAACAAACATTGGGAATCTCTTGAGTTACAGACTCTGCCAGGCACTGATTATCAGAGAAAAGCATGTCAGTCACAATATTCAAAAACTCACACTTAACAAGTTGCAGTTTGCAAATTCGAATAATCAAAGTGTCCAGGCAGAAAACACAAACAAGTAAAGCAAATCAGGCACAGAAAAAAACAAGTCAGCATAACGAAGTATTATAGATATGTTTATGGATATAATAGGAAGTGGCATGGGCTCTTGTGAACTAGAAAATATGGGTTCTATTAAGGAGGGAAATAACTGCTGACAGCTTACCAACTATTACCTTAAGGAATTAGCCCAGAGCTGCCTGAAACACAATTTGTAAAAAGAATCCAGAAATCCTGATTTATATATGAAACTCCTTGTAGTTCAAATATTCATAATTACAACCACTCTAAAAACAAACAACACTGTGGGGACCAATATAGTACAATTCAAGAGAAACAAAACAAGACAACACCTTATTGACTGGTTCTGGTCCACTGGCCACTAGATCCCACCTCGAGGTTAAACTCTAGCTTTATATAAAATATAATCTATTCACTTCTGGATATTTCCTTTCAACATCCCACCAAAATGAGTTTTATGATTACAAGATCATATTGGAGTTGAGCCAAGGCAGAGAAGGAAAGTCATCTTTTCCACGCTGTCCCACTACTAGAGAAAGGCTGAAGGGTTTCAAACTGCTATGAATTCAATGCTCATCATTCATCCCATGCTTCCTCCTCTTAGTATTGTAGCTTGTTGGTCAGTTTTCTTATACCTCCGTCTTCAGTTTGTATATATTTTCCAGATAGAAAATACAAATAAACAGGAACATGCCATTTATGAGAATAAAAAATTAGTCACACGTCAAATATTTTATGATGGTAAGAGAATACATTTTCTGAAGGGGTCTGATATAAGTTGAGAACTCAAATCACACAAGTAATCTGTTTTATCTCACCACTCGACAATATGTATTTAAATGAAGTATTTCAGGATTTAACAATACAATCTCCTTGCTAAACTGTAGTATATTGTGGTATGATGGCTCATGAAATCAATACGCCTTCTAATATATTATGGTTTTGAGGCTAATTTTAAAAACTGTTTTCTCTTCCTCCTTGAAAATGTTCACTCAGTGTTTTGTCTCTTTATAATAAACTAGCCTGGTGGGAAAATTCTCATACAATTTATAATATCATTTCTCAAGAACAAATATTATATATATGTGCGCATGTGTGTGCACGTATATGTATCTTATACTAGTGTGAAAGTGAAAGTGTTAGCCGCTCAGTTGTGTCCGACTCTGTGACCCCATGGACTGTAGCCTGCCAGGTGCCTCTGTCCATGGGATTCTCCAGGCAAGAATACTGGAGTGGGTTGCCATTCCCTTCTCCAGGGGATCTTCCTGACCCAGGGAGAGAAATCAGGTCTCCTGCATTGCAGGCATATTCTTTACTGTCTGAGCCACCAGGGATGAATTTATTCTTGCCTGGAAAATCCCATGGACGGAGGAGCCTGGTAGGCTGCAGTCCATGGGGTCGCTAAGAGTCAGACATGACTGAGCGACTTCACTTTCACTTTTCACTTTCAAGCATTGGAGAAAGAAATGGCAACCCACTCCAGTGTTCTTGCCTGGAGAATCCCAGGGAAGGGTGAGCCTGGTGGGCTGCTGTCTCTGGGGTCGCACAGAGTCGGACAAGACTGAAGCGACTTAGCAGCAAGGAATTTTTGTAATTGGTAACGTACAAGTCCTCATTGCTTGAATAGCTCCTCATATTCCTGGATTTTTCTTTCTGCTTACTAGCCTCTTAACAGTTATAAATCGCGAAAAGATGTGAAATTCAGTGCAGTGTCGGGAGACATAACTGGGTTGATAAGAGGTAGTGCAGTGGTAAAGAATCTGCCTGCCAATGCAGCAGACACAAGAGAAAAGGGTTTGATCTCTAGGTTGGGAAGATC
The DNA here is from genome assembly GCF_023091745.1 of Budorcas taxicolor. Taxonomy (NCBI): domain Eukaryota; kingdom Metazoa; phylum Chordata; class Mammalia; order Artiodactyla; family Bovidae; genus Budorcas; species Budorcas taxicolor. Next base: position 39,562,585 of record NC_068913.1, on the reverse strand, counting down.
ACCTGGAGTAGGAAATGGCCACCCACTCCAGTATTCCTGCCTGGAAAATTCAATGGACAGAGGAGCCCAGTGGGCTACAGTCTATGGGGTTGCAAAGAGTAGGGCAAAACTGAGTATGCATGTGCATGCTTCCACACACGTATACACACACACACTTCATTAGACACTTGAAGGTGAACCCCAGGCAGAAACAAAATGCACTAGAAAAAGATAGCTTTAAAATTTTCAAAATAAAAGCTGCTAAAATCCTTCTCATAGAGTTGTAAAGTGAACACTTATCAAAGATTTTAATTAGCTTGCTAATGAATGACTAAATTAACAGATGTTAAGCCTGGTTCAAAAGAGAACTTAGAGTACCATATATTTATAGTCAGAAAGAATATGCTGAAATGAGTTTACTAATTGATACAAAACTGCTGATCATTATCTACATTGAGATAAACAACTGAGAGGAAACAATTTTTTTCTATGGACAGGAATTAGGAGTTATTTATCTTACTATCAGGTTTCAACAACTTAACTTATAGCTCTGTGAAGATATAAAATAAACTAATCAAAGGCAAGCAAAGGTGAAGATAACTCAGAGGATGAACTAGTTGGATTCTACTAAAATACAGTCTTCACAACTTTTCCTTATAATATTAAGGAACATTTGCTTATTTCAGAATTAGCCCAAACAATAGACGTAAACAAATATTAACCCTGAAAAACCAATGTCTAACATTACCTCAAGCACATTTTCAACTTGATGGAATGACTAGCTCGAGAATAAAATTTTAGTTATATAACTTCAAATTCTTGATTCAGTGAAAACTCATGATCTCAGAAAGAATTTAAAATAAATGGAATTTCTAACAAGAGACAGAATCAGTCTTCACTAATTAACATAGATATTTTATGATTTTAAATAGATGAAGTAGAAGTGAACAAATCAAATAATTAAAAATTTGATTCCAGTAGATAAGAAAAATGGCAAAGACAAACTTAAACACTAAAGTCTAAAATAATAACAAAAATCAGGTTAGAATATTTGCTCTGGAACGTATTCTCTATGTGATCAGTTCCGTTCAGTCACTCAGTCATTTCAATTCTTTGTGACCCCATGGACTGCAGCATGCCAGGCCTCCCTGTCCATCACCAACTCCCAGAGTTTACTCAAACTCATGTCTATTGAGTCGGTGATGCCATCCAACCATCTCATCCTCGGTTTTGTTTCCTTCTTCTCCTGCCTTCAATCTTTCCCAGCATCAGGGTCTTTTCCAGTGATTTAGTTCTTCCCATCAGGTGGCCAAAGTATTGGAGTTTCAGCTACAGCATCAGACCTTCCAGTGAATATTCAGGACTGATTTCCTTTAGGATGGACTGGTTGAATCTCCTTTCAGTTCAAGAGATTCTCAAGAGCCTTCTCCAACACCACAGTTCAAAAGCATCAATTCTTCGGTGCTCAGCTCTCTTTATAGTCCAACACTCACATCCAAATAAGACTACTGGAAAAACCATAGCTTTGACTAGATGGACCTTTGTTGGCAAAGTAATGTCTCTGCTTTTTAATATGCTGTCTAGGTTGATCATAACTTTTCTTCCAAGGAGCAAGCATCTTTTTATTTCATGGCTGCAGTCACCATCTGCAGTGATTTTGGAGCCCCCCAAAATAAAGTCTATCACTTTTCCCATTGTTTCTCCATCTATTTGCCATGAGGTGATGGGACCAGATGCCATGATCCGATGCTGTAAAGAGCAATATTGCATAGGAACCTGGAATGTTAGGTCTATGAATCAAAGTAAACTGGAAGTGGTCAAACAGGAGATGGCAAGAGTGAACATTGACATTTTAGGAATCAGCGAACTAAAGTGGACTGGAATGGGTGAATATAATTCAGATGACTATTATATCTATCTTCTAAGGCAAGAATCCCTTAGAAGAAATGCATTAGCCATCATAGAGCCAACAAAAGAGTCTGAGATGCAGTACTTGGATGCAATCTCAAAAACAACAGAATGATCTCTGCTTGTTTCCAAGGCAAACCATTCAATATTACAGTAATTCAAGTCTATGCCCCAAAGAGCAATGCTGAAGAAGCTGAAGTTAAACAGTTCTATGAAGACCTACAAGACCTTCTAGAACTAACACCTCAAAAAGATGTCCTTTTCATTACAGGGGACTAGAATGCAAAAGTAGGAAGTCAAGTACCTGGAGTAAAAGGCAAATTTGGCCTTGGAGTACAGAATGAAGCAGGGCAAAGGCTAATTCAGTTTTGGCAAGAGAACTCACTGGTCATAGCAAACACCCTCTATGTGATCATGAGTTTAATCTTTTAACTGTTATACACCCAAGGCTCTTTAAAGTGGTAAGACTATGGCTGTCTTGTGGTTGTCATGAGGATAAAATTAAAAGCACATGCACAGAAACCTAGCACAGTGTATACCACAAGGTGTATCTGTTGTTCAATTGCCCAGTCATGTCTGACTCTTTACAACCCCAATGGACTGCAGCATGCCAGGCCTCTCTGTTCCTCACCATCTCCTGAAGTTTGCCCAAGTTCATGTCCATTGCATCATTGATGCCAACCAGCCATCTCATCCTCTGATGCCCTATTTTCCTTCTGCCCTCAGTCTTTCTCAGTATCAGGGTCTTTTTCCAGTGAGTTGGCTCTTCGTATCAGGATGCCAAAGTACTGGTGTCAGCATCAGTCCTTCCAATGAGTATTCAGAGTTGATTTCCATTTAAGACTGACTGGTTTGATCACCCTGTAGTCCAGGGGACTCTCAGGAGTCTTCTCCAGCACCACAGTTCGAAGGCATCAATTCTTCAGTGTTCCGCCTTCATTACAGTCCAGCTCTCACAACCGTACGTGACATGGGGTCTATCTGTTTACTACTAGGTAATTGATCTTTACGTATGCTTTTCAAATCAGAAGCTGGAACCCTGATGCCAGAGACATCAACCTCAGTGTTGGGCTGAACCCCACAGACCTACAATGCTATACTTGTCCAGCTTTAAGGATAGTAGAAAGAACCCAGAGTCAGCAACAGACACAGCAATGGTTTAATCGATGTGGGGGCTTACATGTCTGAAGCAAGTTTCCTGAGTGACATCCCATTGCGTGCAATGGACACATGAGGGACATGATGGCAGTCTTTACTCCTGGAGGTAAGGGGTGCAGTGGGGGAGAGATGACTAGTTATAGGGGAACTGATACCAGGTGAGCTCATTAGTTACCAGAGAAACCGATAAAGGGGCACGCCCCTCACTGCCCCCTTTGGTAGGAACAATCATGAGCTGGGGTCTGGGACAAGTATGTAGGAAGGTCAGTCAAGTGCCTAAGATACATAGGTGAAGCAGGCACTGGTGGGTCAGGGGATGTACAGATAATAAGAGAATAGACATCTTGAGTGGCCTGACCATATACTCAGTAAGGTACATCCTTGCTTCAGAAGATTTTACAGTGGGGGTCCTGATATTTTTCTGGGTTCTAACCAATCCAGATTAAAAAAAGAAGTTTTCAAACTTTCTACATGAAGAACAACAGATGGAAATGAAACTTCTGAGACTATATTTCTAGAGTCTTATAATGGATTTAAAATGGAACATTGATAACAATAAACAAATTCACAATTCACTTAATGTTTTTGGAAAACATTAATAATTTGGAAAATTAATTTTGGAAAACAGGGTAATAATTACTATAAAAGAATTCTTTTGAAATATATATTAGATATTCATAGTATGTTATTAAACATAACATGTTATAAGTTTTGTTGCTGTTGTTCTTGTATCCTTTGTAGTATAGCCAATTCTTATGTCAGTTTTGACATACCATACCACTAGTACCTGCAAAGCAGGAGGAAACAATCCAGTGTTTCATGGAGAACAATCAAATACTCATTCAACATTGATTCTGTGTCTAGCTTTATGCCTGGCACTGTGAAGAAAGGCATTAGTATTAAACAGTCTCATAAGAAATTTACTATCTCCCTAGAAAGGAAGAGATAGTTATGAGATAAAAAAACACAACAAATTAGCAATTAAAAAAAAAGAAAAAAAAAAGCCAGAATGGGTTATATAAATGAGAAGTCAAGTCATGCCTGGAAAGGTCTTCAATTAAAAGTCTAACTTGATTTACTATAAAATTCAACAGAAGTACTTATGAGTTGCCAGGAATTTACAAAAATGATTAACTATGCACTTCCATTGGACTGAATAGAGAACGTGGGATGATAAAAATAAACTCTCCTCAAGAACTTGGAGTTGATAGGGAAGCAAGCTAAGTATCAATTAACAGAAAAATGGATAAAGAATATGTGGAATCTATATATACAATGGAATACTACTCAGCCGCAAAGAGAAGAAAACTTTCCCATTTGCAACAACACAGATGGACTTGGAGGGCATTAAGCTAAGTGAAATAAGTTAGAGAAAGACTTTTCACCTATATGTGGAATCTTAAAAATACAACCAACTAGTGAACATAACGAGAAATCTACCCACAGATGTAGAGAACAAACTAATAGTTACCAGTGAGGAGAGAGAAGGGGGGAAGGGCAACAGAGGGGCAAGAGATTAAGAGATATAAACTACCATGTATAGCAAATAACGTGGCTATATTGTACAACACAGGGAATACAGCCAGTATTCAATGATAACTATAAATGGACTGTAATCTTCAAAAATGCTGTGAATCACTGTGCTGTACACCTGTATGGAGAAAGCAATGGCAACCCACTCCAGTACTCTTGCCTAGAGAATCCCATGGATGGAGGGGCCTGGTGAGCTACAGTCCATGGGGTGGCAAAGAGCTGGACACGACTGAGCGACTTCACTTTCACTTTTCACTTCCAGGCACTGGACAAGGCAATGGCAACCCACTCCAGTATTCTCGCCTAGAGAATCCCAGGGACGAAGGAGCCTAGTGGGCTGCTGTCTATGGGGTCGCACAGAGTCAGACAGGACTGACGTGACTTAGCAGCAGCAGCAGCAGCAGTACTCCTGTAACTTATGTGATACTGCACATCAACTATACGTCAATTAAAAAAAAATAGAACTTGGAAACAAATACAGGTCCCACCTGCTAAGGTTTAACTATAAAATCAGTACATAATGAATTAGTGAATACAATTCTTTCTTTGTGAAGCCCTTAGAGCAAAATTTCCTGAAAGTATCATAAATATAAAAAGAATGTATGAGTCATATGGGAGGGGAGGGAATGGCTGTTTAATATTGGAAACAGAAAAAGGAGAATAGTAAAGGCTCAAAATTAATAGTACTCATCTCAGCACCAACTGGGAAGAATCCTGACCCATAGACTGACCAACTCTGGTTCTCTGAGGCAAAGCTACACCCTTTGTGAAGGTGAATATATCAGGCTTATTGTTGTTTAGTTGCTAAGCTGTGTCTGACTCTTCCTGACCCCATGCACTGTAGCTCACAGGTTCCTCTCTCCATGGGATTTCCTGGGCAGGAATACTGCAATGGGTTGCCATTTCCTTCTCAAGGGGATATACCAGGTTACCTCTTCCTACTAAATGCACTAGATGGTCAAATTCTTCAACTAACATCTTTGTCCTAATCTCTTGCTTAAAACAGCAAAGGCTGGAGTGCCTTACAGCTTCTCTGTTAGCTTCCCACATGAAAGTAAGGGAAAAATGCCAGAAAAAGGATGCAACTGTACTTTTTTTTTTAGTTGCCATTTCTCACAGTCCATGATTATAGTAGGGAACATATTTTAAGCAACTACTATGTGTCAGACACTATCCTAAATGTTTTACCTCAATTAACTCTTTAAACCATCACAACAATCCTATGAACTATGCCCAGGTACTATCCTCATTTTGCAGAAGAGGAAACTGAGGCACAGAGGGGTAATGATTATTGCTTGAGATTACACAGTCAGTAAGCCACAGAGACAAGATTCAGAGCCAGGCAATCTGACTCATTCAGTCTTGGACCTTGTTTAACTACTATACTACACTGCTTCTCATAGGATCTTATCAGTTGACATTACAATTTCTGTGAGTTTGGTGGGCATACATCAGTATCTCTAAATCCCCTACCAGTTCTAAACCCCATGCAGATTAAAGTTCTAGGCTCCCAATCTAAATTAAAAAATCACACACTTGGGTGGGCAGTTAACCTCTTCCTCGTGAAAACTGACCTCAACAGGAGTTTTTTTCTCATAATCATTTGCACAAATACTCTCCAAAGAGCCACACATTCTCATCTGTTTCTATATAAAATATACATAAAACATAACACTTTGTATCTCTGAAAAAAGACTATATTTTAGAAATAAACAGATCTAGTATTAATAATAGTGAGATTTGTAAATAAGATACTGCTTCCTGATATAAACAGATGGTATAGGCAATGGTCTAAAACAAATTATCATTTTAATTTTTTATTGTGAAAATAAAAAAGATAAAAATAGTGTTACCCATAAATGCACCATTTTGAAGTAATTAAATGATGCATAGTTATTATCTTTCCATTTCCTTAGCACTGGAATATAATTTTCTGCCACATTATGGATTAGTTCTTTTTTTTAAAGTTTGTTTTCATCTCACAACACTGCAGGTATTTAGAAATGATTCTAAACTATAATTCTTTTATTTTACCCTAAAGAATATATGCTTTTTTTGCATGGCCAAAAGCCAGGGTTAATAAACCTTTCCTTCACACAATTGTTCATCACAGACTTCTTAATTTTTTAAATGTCACACATTCTTATGTCTATTTCCTGAAAAAATGCAGCAAATTGGCAGTACCCAAGCACCAGCTCCTGCTTTGTTTTCATGAAAGTGCACAGCCTGGGTGGAAAATCAAACATGAGGAGGAGGGGGATGCTCTTCCCACCAGTTCACTGAGTTCCTCCTGTAGAAAGGACATGACACAAGGTTGGACACCCACTAACAGAGGCCCAACAACAGATGGACTGACTAAGAATTAGCACTGCTGCCAAAATCTGGAAATGTCACAATAAAATAAAATAAAACACATAGGTTGAGGAAAAAGAGAAAAAAAAAAAGTGTGTGAAAATGGGAACCTGAAATTAGAATCAATGTTGAAGGAAGCAAGATTAAAAACATGATTTCAATTGCTCTAAGAACTCAGTTCATGTGTAGACGTTTTAAAAGAAGGAATAAAAGAGGCTGTTTATTTTTTGATAGTTTGAAATGATCGTTTAATTTTTATTTCTGTTTATCTAGGAAGCTTATGCTAAGAAGCAAATATAGAAGTCTGGACCATTACAGAATGGGTCTTCTGATGCTGGCTTCAAAGAAAAGTTATTTTTTGGATAATCCATGGAATTGAGAGAGGGTAGAATGTTGAATTAAGTTGATGTTGGAGAAACAGGTGTGTTATGGAGGGTCCTGTATGCCAGGCGCATGAAGTCATCCATAAACAAGACAGGAATCACTGCAGGATTCTGAGCAGAAAAATGTAAAGCATGACATAAAGAAAATGCATCTAAGTGTTATACAGGGTAGACAGAATGAGAAGAATCCAGGTGGGCAGCAGCTTAGCTGAAAAGTACTTTAGATACTGGAAGGCTGAGAGAAATCAGATCAACTTTCCTTTCAGGCTGCCGGAAAGATTTAACCAGCAATCCCAGGGAAGAGAGCAGAGGCCAGAGCAATTCAAGTGCTTTACTTGTTGGCTTACACCATGTTAGGAATAAACAGTACTTTGGAGATGGGCTTAAAGTAGAAATAAAGTGTGACACATACTCTATTCCCTTTAGGAAGAACCTTTGACTCTGTGAAGAGGAGAATAAGAAAGGTGAAAATCTGTTTGATGACCTGGAAGAAAAATAGGTATCTAAAAATAATTTACAAAGACTCAGAGAAAATAATTAGAAAACTATTTAGCCATTTTAACACAATGTTAAAATGCCTTTCATGAGTAGGAGGGGGGATTTAGAATGAAAGTGTATCTTCTATAAGGTTGTGGGAATGGGTAAGCAAAGGAAGAACTAAAGATAAATAATATACTCATAAAATTAAACTATATTTTGATATTAGAAAAGAAGACTATAATTAAGAAAAATGTGGAGAACTTTACTTGAGTGTAATGGAATAGGACAAAGAAAGAAAAATGAAGGCAGACAATGAAAGACATCAAAGAACTGGAAGTTCTCTAGAGAATAAAACCAAAATAACAACTGGACACATTTGCCAATATGTTTCCAGAGCAGAAAAAGGACTAGATTATGAAGATGGGTTCACTGAATTCCAAGAAAAATCAGTGCAAAGAGGTATACCTAGATTTCTTATTTTTTAATTATTATTATAGTAGACACAGTGTCAGACTTTATTTTTTGGGGCTCCAAAATCACCACAGATGGTGACTGCAGCCATGAAATCAAAAGACGCTTACTCCTTGGAAGCAAAGTTATGACTAACCTAGATAGCATATTCAAAAGCAGAGACATTACTTTGCCGACTAAGGTCCGTCTAGTCAAGGCTATGGTTTTTCCAGTAGTCATGTACGGATGTGAGAGTTGGACTGTGAGGAAGGCTGAGCGCCGAAGAATTGATGCTTTTGAACTGTGGTGCTGGAGAAGACTCTTGAGAGTCCCTTGGACTGCAAGGAGATCCAACCAGTCCATTCTGACGGAGATCAGCCCTGGGATTTCTTTGGAAGGAATGATGCTAAGGCTGAAACGCCAGTACTTTGGCCACCTCATGCAGAGTTGACTCATTGGAAAAGCCTGATGCTGGGAGGGATTGGAGGCAGGAGGAGAAGGGGACGACCGAGGATGAGATGGCTGGATGGTATCAGTGACTCGACGGACGTGAGTCTGAGTGAACTCCAGGAGATGGTGATGGACAGGGAGGCCTGGCGTGCTGCGATTCATGGGGTCGCAAGGAGTCGGATATGACTGAGTGACTGAACTGAACTGAACTGATAGTATAATTTTCTTGAGGTATTAATAAAGCACACATTACATTTACAGCACAAAATCAGATTACTCTTTTGCATCACTAAATGTAAAAAACACAGTTTCAAAGAAAACAGACATTACAAAAGCAAACTATAAACGACTCAGTTATAATTCCGACATGATGACACAGAAATACACTATGCAATACATGAAGAATTATGATACAGTGCTAACTATTAGATTTTCACGGGAAAAATACTTGACAACATTCTTCAGAAAGCTAAGAAATAAATCCAAAGTAGCACTCTCAAATGGGGATGCTGTATTAGAAATGAATTCACTTTCCATTTATAAGAATCTTTCCTAATGAAACCCCTCAAAAATGCATAAAATTTAGAGCAGTATTATTTTAAAAAATGCTAAGTTGGAAGCAAGCTGAGGTCTCCAGGAACTGTCACATATTGACATAAAATTTATGCATCAAAATGTTTACAAAGTATTTTTGGTACCATAGAAAATGTTTACCATACAACTCTGTTAAGTGAAAAAGATAAAATGTAAAAGTTGTAAAATCTAAAATTTTCTGTTTTAACCAGAGAAAACAGGAAGTATAAAAAATGTTAAACTGTGATAATATGTTGAAAGAGTTTGTGTATCTTGGCATTTGAGCTGTAATACATGTGACAGAATTACCTAGTTTAGAATGTGCCTGATACGGTACATATTAAGAATATTATAAACACTATTTTAAGTAGGGGTCTAAAAATCATCCTGAAAGTATATACATATTAAATATTAATGGGTATTTTAAGAATAGTACTAATTTCCCTTTCATTTTAGAAACTCAGGTTGGAAGCCTATACACCAGGGGATTACTGGAGTGTACTTAGTGAAGTATTCTACAACTTCAAACAATTGAAGGCAACATTGAAAGTATTCTACATTTTAAACATTACCTTCTTTAGAATTCTATTAGGATGCATATTAGCGGGAAACTCCTTTTTGAAAGTTTGAGTTAGGAAGAAAATACAACTTTGGAAGGTGAAATAAAGGAGATGGAATGAATGAAAAGGGGTGGCACACAGTAAAGAGGTGAAAGCTCCTGCTTACTCTTGTTTGACAACAGCTCCAATGGAGCCCGGGATTTCCCTGGTGGCTCAGCGGTAAAGAATCTGCCTGCCAATGCAGGAGACTTGGGTTTGAACCCTGGTCAGTAAGAACCCCTGGGGAAGGAAATGGCTACCCACTCCAGTATTCTTGCCTGGAATATAACTCCAATAAATAATCCTGGAATCAATTATTTATATATGAATGAATATGTAAATAAATAAATGAATCAAAGTTTCTATGTAAATTGTTAAAAAAAAATCTTACGGTTTTTACTTACCTCAGCATATGTGTATACTGCTTTGCTTATAAACAGTCTAGCTATTTTACCTTAAGTAGACTACATGAATTTTAAATATTTTAGAGTAAAGTGAGGCAGGAAGTGGAGCAGAAATAAAGAACTAAGTTCTTTTGTTTGGATTTTAAACCTATTTAGGAAAAAAGTATGTAAATTCTATATTTTATAATCTAATATATTACATTTAATCTATTGTAATCAGCTGTCTTTAAATCATGAATGTTTAATATCATGATTTAATTGCAAGAGAAATACAAATTAATGTAAAACTACACATGGAATATCAGGCTTCCCAGTTGGCTCAGTGGTAAAGATTTCACCTGCCAATGCAAGAGACACAAGAGATGCAGGTTGGATTCCTGGGTTGGGAAGATGCCCTGGAATAGAAAATGACAACCTGCTCCAGTATTCTTACCTGAAAAATCCCATGGACAGAGAAGCCTGGTGGGCTACAGTCTACGGTTTGCAAAAAAACAGACATAACTGAGCATGTGTGCATACACAGAATATCACTGGTTGGCACATTCTTGGTAGGCAGATTTATTTTGCCAGAAGAGCTCAAAGGACAAGTGTTCCTCGCCAATTACTCTTTGAAGTGAACAGAAAGAACCATATAAAAACCTGATGAACTATAGACATATAGAAAGCTATCATGTGGGAGAACCAATGTCACATTTTTCCTATATAAAAATAATTTCTAAACACTAGGCACTGTGCATGCTAAATCACTTCAGTTGTGTCCAACTCCATGGACTATAGCCTGCCAGGCTCCTCTGTTTATGAGATTCTCCAGCAGAATACTGGAGTGGGTTGCCATGCCTTTCTTCAGGGGATCTTCCTGACCCAGGGACTGAACCCAGGTCTCCTGCATTGTAGGCAGATTCTTTACTGTCTGAGCCACTAAAGAAGCCCTTAGACACTTAGGTACTAGGTGGCCCCTTATTACTCTCTAAGAAGCCAGGTGTTTTTTTCTTACATATAGTCCAAATCACTATTTCTATACAATACATCATAGTTTGAAAATCAATCAGATTGGGAACAGACTGATGCATCAGTAAAAACATTAAAATACCAAAAAGACACACTGTCTTACTTTAAAAGAGGCAGAGAAAGGAAGTACTTTGGAATGACTCTTAGAGTGTTTCACAGTCACTATCAGTTAAAAACACTTAGGAGATGACTAGCTCTCAAAAGTAAATGTATACTATCATGTAAGAATCGAATCGCCAGTCTATGTCCGATGCAGGATACAGCATGCTTGGGGCTGGTGCACGGGAATGACCCAGAGGGATGTTGTGGGGAGGGAGGTGGTAGGGGGGTTCATGTTTGGGATCGCATGTATACCTGTGGTGGATTCATGTCAATGTATGGCAAAACCAATACAGTATTGTAAAGTAAAATAAAGTAAAAATTAAAAAAAAAAGTAAATGAGAAAGAACCTAAAAGAGGAAGGGTAATATGATAACCTCAGTTTCAAATCTTCTTAGATGAATTCAGTTCAGTTCAGTTCAGTTCAGTTCAGTTCAGTCACTCAGTCGTGTCTGACTATTTGTGACCCCATGAATTGCGGCACGCCAGGCCTCCCTGTCCATCACCAAATCCTGGAGTTCACTCAAACTCATGTCCATCCAGTCAGTGATGCCATCCAGCCATCTCATCCTCTGTCATCCCCTTCTCCTTCTGCCCCCAATCCCTCCCAGCATCAGTCTTTTCCAATGAGTCAACTCTTCGCATGAGGTGGCCAAAGTACTGGAGTTTCCGCTTTAGCATTATTCCTTCCAGAGAACACCCAGGGCTGATCTCCTTTAGAACGGACTGGTTGGATCTCCTTGCAGTCCAAGGGACTCTCAGGAGTCTTCTCCAACACCACAGTTCAAAAGCATCAATTCTTCGGCACTCAGCTTTCTTCACAGTCCAACTCTCACATCCATACATGACCACAGGAAAAACCACAGCCTTGACTAGACGGACCTTTGTTGGCAAAGTATTGTCTCTGCTTTTGAATAGGCTATCTAGGTTGGTCATAACTTTCCTTCCAAGTAGTAAGCATCTTTTAATTTCATGACTGCAGTCACCATCTGCGGTGATTTTGTTGCCCCCCAAAATAAAGTCTGACACTGTTTCCACTGTTTCCCCATCTATTTCCCATGAAGTTATGGGACCAGATGCCATGATCTTCATTTTCTGAATGTTGAGCTTTAAGGCAATTTTTTCACTCTCCTCTTTCACTTTCATCAAGAGGCGTTTTAGGTCCTCTTCACTTTCTGCCATAAGGGTGGTGTCATCTGCATATCTGAGGTTATTGATATTTCTCCCAGCAATCTTGATTCCAGCTTGTGCTTCTTCCAGTCCAGTGTTTTTCATAATGAACTCTGCACAGAAGTTAAATAAGCAGGGTGACAGTATACAGCCTTGATGTACTCCTTTTCCTATTTGGAACCAGTCTGTTGTTCCATGTGCAGTTCTAAGTGTTGCTTCCTGACCTGCATACAGGTTTCTCAAGAGGCAGGTCAGGTGGTCTGGTATTCCCATCTCTTGAAGAATTTTCCACAGTTTATTGTGATCCACACAGTCGAAGGCTTTGGCATAGTCAATAAAGCAGAAATAAATGTTTTTCTGGAACTCTCTTGCTTTTTCAATGATCCAGCGGATGTTGGCAATATGATCTCTGGTTCCTCTGCCTTTTCTAAAAGTAGCTTGAACATCTGGAAGTTCATGGTTCACGTATTGCTGAAGCCTGGCTTGGAGAATTTTGAGCATTACTTTACTAGCATATGAGATGAATCCAATTGTGCAGTAGTTTGAGCATTCTTTGGCATTGCCTTTCTTTGGGATTGGAATGAAAACTGACTTTTTCCAGTCCTGTGGCCACTGCTGAGTAATTAGAACTTTTAAATTAGATCTCTTAAACTAACCTAGGTGATGCATCTTATTTAATTATTCACAACCTGGAAAGCATTAGCATAGCCCTTCACAGAAAAATTATTAAATAAATGGCACACATCCAAAGGGGACCTTTAATCACTCGGATCCAGTTTGATCCCTAGGTGCTTATGTGATTGATTTCTTTGAAAGAAGTAAGCATTTAAAAAGAAATTCATGCCTCCTATACTGTTGCATTCTATTACATTTCATATTTCATAGAGGTGCAGAATTTGCTGACAGTGTATAACAGTTACTAAGGAATGTCATGTTGAGTGTGACAATGAGAAGACTCAAGAGAGCCAGAAGCCACTGGTCAGAGAGTCCTAGATCTAAACTGATATCATCATTTACTGGCAATGTGTTCCTGGAAAAGTTATGTAAAGTTTATGGTCTTCAGTTCTTCATCTATATAAGAGAGATAAAAGTACTGCTTAAATCAATACCAAGAATAAAATGAGTAAACATACTGGGAAAACCAAACACACTTAATATAATACAATATACTACAAATAGATACCCACTCCCTCTCTTTCCCCTCCCTGCTTTCCTCTCCCTTCCTTTCCTCCCCTCTTCCACATGCATTTCCTGATATAATTATCATACCATAGAAATAAAAACACAATTCTGCATATGTGAAACAAGATTAGCATGCATTAAAACAAGATAAAATAATATTATGATTAAGAATAGGTATCTTAATTTTATGGTGCTTCATTTTAAGTGCTTTGACATATTTTATTTAATTTTCCTAATAAGTTATTATATAAAAGGTAAAATTATAATCTCTATCACCAGATAAGAAAAATAAAATAGATTTATAAGGATCTCTTAAAGATTTCAAAGAATTACAGTGTGTGCAGTATAGAGTTGTTATACAGACCTGTAGGCATCCTAGCAAAATAAAATTATATAAACTAAAACTTTTAAATTCTGTATATAACATAATTGTCAATCATATATGCAATGATTTACTTCAAAAAGCAAAGTGACTTCTGAAAAGGTAGCTGAAAAAAAATGGCAATGTTACAAAAGATCAAAATGTACCACAATCTTATTCTTTAGGATCAATCAAGAGTCTCCACTGGAAGCCCATAGGATTATTTTAAGAATCACCATCAGTATTGTTGGAAAATCCTATGTTCCATAAATATGTAAAAGATATATATGGGTAAACAATAAATATTTGTTGTATGAATCAAAACAAATCATTCATGTTTTATATACTTCATATTGTAAGATTCCAGATTTTCTTTCAAAATAGAAATATCCATCTTTTAGACTTGACTTTAGCTGCAGGTCTTTTTTAAGCCTGCACAGAACAAATTCTTTCAACTGGAAAAGCTTAGAGCACATTTATTTGCCTTATGTAAGAAACACACACTAGCTCCTAATTGCCACTGGCAAGAATGAACTGAAAAACTTGAATATATGGCTATATACATTATCTCTTATTTATAAGATAAAGGTATTTTTAAGAAAGGCATTTCTTATTTGTTTCCTCAAACTTTTATGAACAAATGTTGAAAACTAGAAAGCAAATTTGACATGTGGCCCTAGTTTTATTATTTGGTTTGAATTAAATATCACATCTATGTACCAAGTCACAAAATCACTTTCAAAAACTGTAACTGCTAGCTATTTTGACCTATAAAATTTATTATCATAAGCCATGTCAATTTTTAAACATGAATCATTGATGGCATATCAAAAACTGATCTTAGTAAACAGACAAGTTAACTTATAATTTCCAAATCTATTCATGTATTGGTTTTGCAGATTATAATGTAAAAATTAATGTAAGAGCAAAATTAAAAAGTTATTATTCTTTAAAGTAAAATATTATAGAGCTATTTATGGCATTATGACTGACATCATGACAATCCAGAAGCAATTTGAAATGAACAAGAAGGCAAGGTGGTTAAAACATATTTAGAATTCTATTACATATTCTATTGGTTTGCTCAATACACCCTCCCACCTGAAACCCTACTCACACAGCCTATTCCTAAGCCAGATTCTGACTGGAAATTCAAGTTATAGGGCATATCTTTGAATCTGAACTGATCACTACATAAAAGTACTAAGTATTAGTTCCTAAGTACTTTAGCACAAAAGATTGTGCCCCTGAGTAACAAGATAAATGATTCAAGTTTCAGCAGCACTGATTTCATTTGGAAAACAGAAAAAGAGATTTATCTTGGTTTCCAGATTAAGGAAAGCTTAACACTGTTTGTGACCAAGCTTTTAACAAGTTAGCATAACTTGTGCCAGAGTGGGACAGGTAGGGAGAGGGATGAATAACTCTCTAACTTCTTCACACCACTGACAAAGAATCAATGGTGCCTAAGAATATTATGGTTTACCAATCTTAACATTTCAATAAGCATTCCTGGAAACTTTATTTTCTGGAATGCATATCAAACTAAAGGAACAGAAAAGCTGCCTGTGGAGTAATCCCTGAGAGTTGACGCACCATAACCATTCTGCCACTCCATGATCACTATTGCTCACTAGCTGGGGGCCAGAGACCATGTGAAGTGTTAATGATAACAGACTCAGATGAGAAAAGGCTCAGCTCAGCTTTAAGAGTCTCACAATGGATGGCTTGAGACTGACATTTAAAACTCTACTATGATTTGATAAGCCCAACAGTTGGGATCTGTACAGGGATCTGTGTATATAGCAGAGAGTTACAAATAATTAATCTTGTCTGATTATGAAAAAAGCTCTACAGAGGATGTACCTTTGATCTGAGACTTGAAAAAAATGCTAGGATTTCATCAAAGTGAGAGGAAAAAGCTATGGCAGCTATATAAAATGTCACTAGCAAAGGCACTGATGCTTTCAAACTGTGATACTGAAGAAGACTCAAGAGTCCCTAGGACTGCAAGGTGATCAAACCAGTCAATCCTACAGAAAATCATCCCTGAGTATTCATTGGAAGGACTAATTCTGAAGCTGAAACTCCCAATATTTTGCCACCTGATGGGAAAAGCTGACTCACTGGAAAAGACTCTGATGCTGGGAGAGATCGAAGGCAGACGAGGGGATGACAGAGGATGAGACGGTAGGATGGCATCACCCACTCGATGGACGTGAGTTTGAGCAAGCTCCCAGAGTTGGTGATGCAGGGAGGCCTGGTGTGCTGCAGTCCATGGGGTTGCAAAGCGTCAGACATGACTGAGCGACTGAACAACAGCAACACAGGCACGGACAAGCGAAACCACCCGAACAGTCTTTGGAATGCTAGCTATCTCCGAAAACAACTGTGTATCAGCCTTTTGCCCTTGATTTATTCTGCCTCTTTCTTTGGACCTTTTGCTTTCATGCAATTTACGCTGCAGAGAAGCTGAACAGAAGAAACATTGCTGCAGGGCTGCGATTAGAGTGAGGTAAGTGCAGAAAACACTGGAGGTTAGAGGGGCTGGAAAAGCCCAGAACTTAGGTGATATTTTTAAAAATCAAAAGTAGTGCAAAAAACTCTATGATGAATAAAATATAAAAACATTAAAGACAGTTGGTTTTTGTTTATGACCTTGCATTATTGTACAATGGGAGTTGGGGTGGATCCAGGTCTGCAACAGGCCACTCAGGTCTACTTCTGACCTTACAAAGGATGGGTTTATGAAAACATAATGGTATGCAAATTCAATGGGCAGTGCCGGGCTTTACATATACAATTATAGAAGACATTTAAATAAGTGTATGTGAAGTGAAAGTGTTAGTCTCTCAGTCATGAACAACTTTTTGCAACCCCATGGAATGTACAGGGGCACAATTATTTTTTTCCCTCCTTCAGGCTTCCATATGGCTCCAGAAGACACAGCCCTGCAGGAATCCATTCCCAGCCCTGCTCTGACGGGCTGTGGGATCTTAGTGCCTCCAGCTGCATGTTCATACTGACTCAAACAGGGACAATAGCAACTGCTCTAATGACAGAGCTACAGTGAGGAAAGTACCTTGAAAGGGCTTTGTAAATCAGATTTACAGCTCATACTGTATCAATTTAGCAACGTCTGATCAACTGAAATTCAGACACATATCACATGCATGTTCCAAACATCTATTTCATATCACACTATTAGAAACAGGCAAATATAATCTTCCCTCATCAGCCTGGGGCTCTGAGCATGACAAGGGTGTTTTACCATCAGACTAAAAGGATCTAAAAGGCTTTTACTTAAGAGTCTCTAAGCAGTTAGATCAAAGATCTTAGAAATTTTTAAACCTCAAGGCAAAAGCTACCATTTTAAATTTTGTTCCAGGTATCTTCCTTTGTTAGTGTCTAACATCCCAGATGCCATGTGGGCACCATATCACAGCCTCACTAACAACGTACCAAATTACAAGGAGAAAGGAAATGGTAAATTTAAGATGGAATCTTTGAACAAATGCAAAGGCATTCTGAACAGTCATCAGAATCACATCCTAAACACAAAAGACCTGTATTATTATTATTATTATTTTTTAAGAATCATCTAACAGCTATATAAGGGATAAAAAACTATACCAAGGAATGAGACTTCAAGACAACCTCTTTCTTTGACACAGGCACAGGTTAACACACAAATGCTGGCTCCTATGTCAGATCCACTAGAAAAAGTAAGTCCCCTTAAAGATAATCACCAACATTAAGTAGGCTTTTTATCACATTTGTACAAACTCTCAATCATTCTTCCTTTACTTATATCCTTTATGGGGCTATGCCTGATATTTCACTCTTCTTCGTTGTACTACCAAGCATTTTCTTATTTAGTTAGCTGCTTGCTTCATTTCAGGGGCAGGTTATGTGGTCGTTTAAACAGTATAAGGTCTTTACCTTGATTTTTCTCACCTGCTAAAATCACGGCATCACCTTAAGACATGCAGTAGAACTGTTTTACCTTCCTCACTCATGCCCCTTGCATCCACTTGTCTACCAGCCATTCACTCCAATTCCTCTTTCAATATGCTTTTATTTTTGCTGCGTAGCTCTAACTAGTGTCTTGAGTCTCCGTGAGTATCTCAATCAACAAGTTCATTTATCCTCTAAGTACTGGACATTTCCCCATTACTCCTTCTTCAAACTCGCTTTTCCTTCTCTTTCTATTGAAAAAAAAAACACAAGGCTCCCCAGGCCTTCTTATCTTCACTCTCTATTGGCTTCTCTTCTATTTTTGACATTAATGTTCTTCAAGATTTTGTTCCCTTATTACATTTTCCCCTCTCTATCTTGAGCTCAGACCTCTCCTTAACACCAGAGACAAATCCTTTTCTAATCTGATGTAACTTCTTGCATGTCTACTAGTAACTTCTGACCATGCCCACATGAAAAATCCTTTCATTAACAGTACTACCATTTTCCAAATCACCCCGGTATGAAACAATGGCATTTATTTAGACTACACTTTTTTGTGTTAGTTTTAAGCCCCATATCCAATAATCTAGAGTCAAATCATGAAATTTTAACATCTGTAATGCTACAAATGCCTGAGATGCAGCTGAGCGAGGATGAAGCACAGGGTTAAAGCCAATGAGAATGACTTTGAAAATACCAGTCCAACTCCCCACAAGCTATGTGATTTTGGCTCCACTGCTTACTTATCCAAAGATGACAGTTAAGATTTTACCTAATAGGTGAAGATGAAACAAAATAGCATTGGGAAAGTTGGATACAATATGATACCACTAAACAAATGGTATCACTATTATTATGCCTTTTCTGTATATGTAACCTATTCTTCAAGCATTATCTAAATGTTCCTATCTACCTATAGAGGCACTGGTTTCTTCTTACACCTTGAATTTCCTCCATCACCTACCACTTAGAGTCTATGTATCACTCAATGCCCAACTTAAACAGTCCTTCCTTCCTGAGGCCTTTGCTGATGAACTACCATTCCATACTAGTACAATCTTTCTTGTTTTGAAAACACTCACTGCTTTGCACTTCACTTTAGCCACTTTTTACCCTTTATTTTTCAATTTTTGTTTCCTCTGTTCATAGACCTATCTCTTTCCACTACATGTTCAAATTCCTCAAAATATTCCTGCCGTAATGCCATTGCTCACCTGGACAATTTTTTATTTTATCACATTATTTTCCCCTATATGTAGTCACATTTAGTTCATTCTCAGATAAAATGATAAATTCCTCGAAAAAACAGTATCATATTTATATTTTTCTTGTTTTCAGTGCATAGCATATAGCCTTATTCAAGTTGCTTAATAAACATTTGTTAAATAAGTTTAATCCGAACACTTGTAAATTGAAACTGAGTCCAAGAGGGCTAAGAAAAAAGTCAAAAGCATATCTTAGTTTCACTTGTCATTTCATTCCACGACAGAATATCAGAAAACATTTAAAATAAAATACATTTTCTTATATTTTTTCCCAAAGAGCCAAGATTTTGGTCTCTAAAACACTTTTGAGAAAAGAGAACAATCAGATATAACTTCCCACAATGATGCATTATGGGAACATTTATACAAGCAAACTGCCACTCATCTCCTAATTCAAGTAGTACTTCTCCTTAGCCACGTCTCTAACATACCACATTTATCAGTCTAATCTTTGTGTATAAAGTGAAAGTGAAATCACTCAGTCGTGTCCGACTCTTTGTGAACCCATGGATTATAGTCTACCAGGTTCCTCCATCGATGGGATTTTCCAGGCAAGAGTACTTCTCCATTTCCTTCTTTGTGTATATGTTGTATTAAAATCACTGTTCAAAGTAAACTATATATATATTGGTGACTTAATTATATAAATGGACTACTTACTGTACTTAAGCAGCATCCACAAGTATTTCTAGGTAACATGGGATAAGAATTTAAAGCCTCTTGCTGAGGTTTTTGTCTCAAATTGCTCATTCTATTTGTAGAAAAATGCACTGAATGCTATATTACCATAATATCCTTATTTATCTTATATCTTTGGTTACAGTTTTACTTGGAACAAGTAAATGTTTCATACACCTGAGGATAATGTTCCAGCTGGTTTCTTGACTAGTTGTAATGAAAACATTTTTCAAATTAAGGGTGCATTTCTCTTCATAATGTGTATATTTTTAGAGGCTGTAATATTCACTCAGACTCTCTGGCCACAAGACTCTGTAATATTCGGAGTTATTTTGTTATTGTTGTTTTACCACTATCTGTGGGCCCAGGGTTTAGAAGTACTGCCATATCACTTTTGCTTCTGGTTCTGCCTTGTTCCTGTAAATCAATTCCAATAGTTGGCTTTTGTACTCTTTCTTGTGAGACATCCATCAATAAAAATTATTCCAGAATTGGAAAACAGGTAAAATCAATTACTGCATGTTCTTTCCAAGTAGTGTGGGGGTACATCTTTGTATATCAAAGACTCTCTATTGATAGGCTCTTTTATAATTTTGTAGGTCTAGAGGTTATCTTGTACAAAATTGGTATCAATTCAAATGATCCTTCTGTGAGAGTGATGAAAATGATTCAGGCCTATAATAATGTAAATAAATATTGTCCAAGAGAGATGCAATTGGTTTTAGTCTGCCAAAAATGATAACTCCAAACATTACAATATACTGCTCTGTAGGATATCATCCAGTTTTACATCTATTAGAAACATTTCAGCATTCTTGACAGATTATATAAACTGCATCCTTCAAAACGCCTTTTGAACTTAATTTTGACATTTTACCTGTTACTTCATTAATGAATTCAAAAAAAATCTTTGACATGTTTATTTTTTATTACACAAGAGCCATGTTTTTAGCCTTTAGAAAATTATAATTTACTAATCCCAAACCCCTGGGTTGGGAAAATACCCTGAAAAAGGAATGGCTACCCACTCCAGTATTCTGGCCTGGAGAATTCCATAGACAGAGGAACCTGGCAAGCTACCGTCCATGGGGTCGTAAAGAGTTGATACGACTGAGCAACTTCACTTTCAATTCTTACATCACAGCTTTAATAATATAAAAATCATGATGTGAGTTAACATCGATTCTACTCTTACTATGCGACAGACATTTTGGGTTTGGTCTCTAACTCAGTTAATATTTATAGCAACTCAACAAGGCTATCACTCTTATTATTAAACTGATTTTGAGATGACTGAAGTGAAGCATAAGGAGTTTAGCTTCTTAAAGGTTATATCTCTCTATCTGAAATCTGAACATTTTAATATCACTCTGTATACTGCATTTATAACTATGGATTTTTTGAAATGCATGCCTTCCTACCCAATATGCCGTTTTTTTGTTGGGGACTGAGGTTCAGTCCTAACTCCTTTCCTTCTGAGACTCACTGCCAACTGCTGTCATATCCCACTGCTTCCAAAATTATGTTTAATATCCAATCTGTGAGGTGACCCTCAAATCTTACAAAACATCTTAGTTCAGTGATTTGCCAACTTTACTATTCATCAGAACGACCTGAAAGACTTGATAAAATACAAATCACTGAGTCCTATCCCACAAATTTCTGAGTCAGTATGTCTCCAGAGGAAGGGATTTACAATTCTAAAAAGTTCCCTAGAAATGCTGACAAGGCCTGTCTGGAGGACACACTTAGAAAACCACTGTCTTTGCATATGTTGCTAAATCCCCTGAAGGATGACTGTCAAATAATCTGGGTTAGACAATCATCTGCTTCTTGACCATGATACTTGTATTGCTCACCTGCTCTTCCTGGATGGGTTTCACCTCCCCTCTACCTCCTTTTGTTACCACATAAGCACCAGTTCTCATATGCCATATCGTCACAACAATATATAATAATCTGAAATGTATTGTGGGGATGACTTGGAACATAGTGACTGATTCTCCTAAAGGCCCCTACTTGTCGTGGCTGCCTTAATATGAATATAGGACAGTTACTATTTTGGTGGCGGGGTGAGGGTGTATGAAGTTCTCTGAGATGGCAACTCTCCATTGTCTTATGCCTGCAAATTACTACCCTTGAAACAGCTGCTAATTACATTGTTCCTGCCATTACTACTGTGATTGCTTCCAACCTGTCCCCTACTGCTTCCTAGCTCCAAGGCTGCTTTTTCATGGCCAGATAACTTTATGGGCATGATGTCCTTTTTCCAAAGTTACCTCCTGGTCTGGCATTGATGATTCATGGGGTCAGTGCCATATTGGTTAAACAGTAATAAGAAATGAAGAGTAACAGATTTGACATTCAACTCTGGTGCTATTCCACCAGGGCTGAAGAAAACTAAATGGAAAAAAAAAATTGTTTTTTAAAAGGAAACACAAAAGTGAAAAAAAACATTGATTATTTATTGACAAATCAAATCTTTTTTTTTTGACAGTTCAGCAAGCCTGTCTGTAATCAAACTACAACAGGTTGCCCGGCCACATGAAGCCTATGTCAGTAATGCATATTATTGACAGCAGCCTGGCTTGCAAATATCCTTTTAAAACAGCTTTCTTCCATATCATTTTCTTATTAGAAGATTTTCCAGTATCTACTCAGCCTATTACCATAAGATCAAAGTATGTGATGCTGTAAGTGTTGATACATTTAGATAGAAACTGGTTTGAAAGGTTGGACAGATTCTTATTGAAATATAATTTTCTTTTAGATTTTGTGAGCTAGAGAACCAAGCTTAATGGTCATCAGAAGTAGCTCTCTACTTGTTTCTGATGGCTAGCAAGAAGGATTAGCAAGAGACTTTGGTCAGGA
Source organism: Budorcas taxicolor (assembly GCF_023091745.1). NCBI lineage: Eukaryota > Metazoa > Chordata > Mammalia > Artiodactyla > Bovidae > Budorcas > Budorcas taxicolor. Next base: position 39,539,722 of record NC_068913.1, on the reverse strand, counting down.
ATAGACCAAAGAGAAAGAAGCAGTTACTTTTAAAATTATACTTCTAATTCATAAATAGGATGTTTTAACTTTTATAAATAGGATGTCAATTCTGACTTGTGTCATGGCAAAGAAAAAAGAAAAAGCATATCCTGGGGCCCCAGTTTCCTCTGACTTCTTTCATGATATTCCCTCAAAATGAATCATCCAAAAATCTAAAGTGAGTCGCACCTATCAAAATGATGTCACACTCTTTATTTCTATTTAAAAACTACCTTAGAACCACCATACGGACCAGTACTTCCACTCTTGTGCATATACCCAGAGAAAACCATAATTTGGAAAGATACATGTATCCCAATGTTCACTGCAATATGATTTACAATAGCCAAGACATGGAAGCAAACTAAATGTCCCTCAACAGAGGAATGGATAAAGATGTGGTGCATATATATGACAGAATATTATACAGCCACATAAAATAATGAAATAATGCCATTTGCAGCGACATGGACGGACACGGAGACTATCATCCTAAGTGAAGCAAGTCAGACAGAGAAAGTCAAATATTATACAATATCACTGATATATGGAATCTAATTTAAAAAGTGATATAAATGAACTTATTTAGGAAAATGTAACAAACTTACAGAGTTAAAACAAACTTATGGTTACCAAAAGGGAAATGTGGGTGGTAGGGACAAGTTAGGAGCATGGGATTAACACACATAAACTACTATATATAAAATAGATAACTAAGAAAGAAGTACTGTAAAGGACAGGAAATACTCAGTATTCTGTAATAACCAATATGGGAAGAAAATCTGAAAAAGAATATCTATATTATGTATAACTGAATTTGTACACCTGAAAGTAACACATTGTAAATCAACAATATACTCCAACATTTTTTAAAATCCTCCCAAATAAATAAAAGCTACCTAATTAATAATTCACTACCTATATTAAAATATAGATAAATATTTTTTAACCCATAAACTCTCTTATGTTAATTACTGGTTTTATTGGCACCATGGACAAGCATCATTCTTTATGCTAAAGATTGCTTTAGCTATTTGGGGTCTTTGATGGTTTCATGCAAATTTCAGGATTAGTTTTTTCTATTTCTGTAAAAAATGTCCTTGGAATTTTGACAGAGACCGCATTTGAATCTGTAGATTTTTTTGGGTAGAATGAACTGTTTTAACAACATTAATTCTTCTAATCTGTGAAAACAGGATATAAGATATTTATTTGTATCTTCTTTGATTACATTTATCAATGTTTTGTAGTTTTCAGTTTATAGATCTTTCACCTCCTTGATTTAATTTATTCTAAGTATTTTATCCTTTTTGTTGCTATTGGAAATGAGATTATTTTCTTCACATCTTTTTTCAAATAGTTCACTGCTAGTGTACGAAAATGTGACTGATGTGAATCACATTGGTATCTCTGCATTGATGAATATATATTAGGCACAACTATAACTTTAAAATGATTATAAATTGAATAACTTAAATGAGCTTTTAAAATAACCCCCATGTCTTTCCCTTTCAAAATATGAGAAAAGTAGAGATGAATTTTGCAAGATTTACAGACTTAGGGCTTTGATATATAATATAGTCAAAATACTCACTTCATTATAGGGGAACTAGACAAGAGTAGGGAAATGACTTGTTTAAGATGACTGAGCACGCAAAGCAGAACAGATGACAGAACTGGAAATAAGTGTCTATGTCATACTCTGTCCTTTCAAGTTACTTATCTCCTTAAAACAGGCAAACTCAATCCTGTTGACATTTTGGGCTGCACAATTGTTGTAGAGGTGCTGTTCCCTGCATTATAGGATGCTGAGTGCTGTCCCTAGCCTCTACTCACGAGGTTCAGTAGCATCCTTTACCCAGTTGTGACAATCACAAATGTCTCCAGACGGTGCCAAATAGCCCCTGGGGATGGTGGAGCAAATTCTGCCCCAACTTACAACAACTTTCTTAAAATTAATGAAGTTGAATTTCTAGAGAAAACCTTAACAGAGTCACAGAAGTCAAGGAAGTTAAAATATACATATATGGAATCTGATTTCCAGTCCTTTCCATTTTCTTTGACCTTCAGTACATATATACTCCTTGAATGCAGAATTATGCTTGATTGAGTTTTGTTCCTTTATAGCTCTTGCATAGTGAAGAGACACACAATAAATATGCTGGTATGAAATGACATTATTTCAAAATTGTCAGCAGGAAAAATGTATTGGATATTTGTGCCCTACTGCATTCCAAAAAGGCATAAAAATTGCCAAAAGATTACATTTAAAAGTCATATGGCAACTTCTTATACCAGTTTTAGAAATGAGAAATTAACAGAGAACTGAAGTGGGACTTGTTTCTCTCTCATGCATCATTTGAACTGCCCTCAATTTTCGTTTGCATCCCACACATTAGACTACATGCACCTATGGAGCCCCCAAATCTTCTAACAGCAACTTAAAGATTCAGACTGTGACTGGTGTGAACAGAAGCTTGGCACAGCAAAAACAGCTGCAAATCCGCATTGCATACAAATCCATTTTTAGCTAAAGGCTTTATTTTCAATTCCAGAAGAGAAACTGAAACCTTGATTTTCCTCACATGAAGCAGAAAAGATAGCCTTAAGTCAACTTTATTATTTCATCTTCCAACCTTATATCTTTATATCATGAATATACCTAAAGTGTGCAAGTATAAGTATTTTGAGTAAATAGCATAGTTATTTCAAATTGAAGAGTTTTGATAACTATAAAATAGGAAACTAAGTAATTAAGTACCTAGTACTTTTTATACAGCAGATGATCAGTAAAGTATTAACTGACTGTTTGAATGCTTAATAATTTAACAAGAATTATTAAGCCAAAGTAAATTATAAATGTATACCTTACCACCAAAATTAAAATAACCCCTAAACATTTCTTTTGTGTAAGGTATGACATGAACCTGCTGCATGATTATATAATAAAGAAAAACAAATAAAGATCAGTCTCCATAAAATGGGAGAAGTATAAAAACTATTTTACTGATTGATAATTTGGAACATAAAATTGCACAGGTTACATGTACGAAAAGAATAAGAAGTGGTCAAATATTGATATTGCTTCAGTGTCTAAAATATAAGAAGCTTCGCAACATTGTATGGCCTCTAATTTCTTGCCTGAAATGGTGGGGTTTCGTTGGAGAGGATGATTGAAACTGAGAGTTTTGGCAAATGTTTCTTTTGTCACTTAACATGGCTCCAGCTAAAAGCAACAATGATGGAACAAAAACAATCTTCCTAACCACAGTGCACAATGGAAATATTTGTAAAACCACATATACTCCTAGGACTCACTGTTCCTTATAACTGATGGTAGCTTTCAAATCTAACAGCAAAGCAGTTATTTAACATAAGCAGGGCCTGATGATTCTGAAGCAAAGCTATGCGTGATGCAATTCAACTGTAATTGCATCATTTAGCCTCCTGTTGAGCTAATATACTAGTCCAATAGTTCTTAGATGGCTAAACCATCTACTTTCTTCTCAAGTCCAACCAATATTCTTTTGTAGAGAAAAGTCAGTACGTAAGAAAAGGAAAATAACAGTAAAAGGCTTATGCTGTTACATTAGGGATGGAGAGAAAAGTGAGACTGGTTTTTCCATGAATTAATTTCAATGCACAAGTGAGTTGCTTATGCAATGTTAATACATAAAAAAACCCTCTGTCAAAGATTCTTCTCCTCCTCTACAATTCAGCTAAAATGCCCACAGCTCCAAGGAAACTTCCTTAATCTGCCCTCTGGGACAGACAGTACAAATGACTAAGGATTTTCTTTTCCTCAGAACTTTCTATATCTGCATGGACCTTTCTTACAGCATGGAGTACAGGTTTATTATATTGTAGCCATTTATCTTTACAGCTTATCCCCACCATTAGCTGGTATGTTCTTTAGGTACATCAATGACTATCATTATATCCTCCAGACTGTCAAACACAAAAATAATTCAGTAAATTACAGTTTAATATATTTTTTTCTTCCACCTAGCCCATAGGCAATGAATTTCCTAGAAGTCTAGAGAGATGATGACCTCAAGAATTATGTTCTTTGACTCATTCACAGAAATGATGGTTTATTATAACTGTCCAATATTCCAATAGAGGCAGACCTTTCTCAGGAGGAATACTACCAGGTGGGGATTCTAAGAACCACAATACTAATACTATGATACATAGGTATCTATCTGTATTAGTTTCCTAGGGCTGCTGTAACAAAATTACCTAGACTTGGTGGCTTAAACAACAGAAGCTTATTTGGTCACAGTGATGGAGGCTAGAAGTTCAAGACCAAGGGAATGACAGGCTTGGTTTCTTCTGAGGCCTCTCTCTTTGATCTGCTGATGGCCACCTTCTTGCTGTGGCCTGACTTAGTCCCTCCTCAGTTTGTGTTTTCCCAACATCTTCTTATAAGGACACCAGTCATTTGACCCCATTTTAATCTAATTACCTTTTTAAAAGTCTTATCTCTTAATACAGTCACCCTCTAGGGTTCTAGAGGCTTGGATTTCAATATATGAATTTGAGGGTAGCAGGGGGCACAGTTCAGTCAAGATAGTGCCTATCTGAATTTCTAAATTTCTAAGTATACCATTGTTACCTTCTTAATATTTCCCATGTGAAACTCCATAAATTAATATAGATGCATACACTGTATGTTCTCTGTATACTTACTATGCTGCTTTGCATTATACAAATAGGTAAAGGAATGCTAATTTTTAAGTAAGAAACAGCATCTTCCAAGGAATGATAATAATTCTAGTTCTCAAAAGCTTTTCCAAATAGGAGAGTCTAAAAGCATTTCATAAACACTATTATCTAAATAACTTTTAAAATTCTTAAATTAGTTTTTTTGTTTTTATATATTAATATTGAATATGTCCAGATTTGAAATATAAATCACAGACTATGAATGCACACCCATATTTCCTGATTTCTTATTTCATTCTTATTAGTTCTGTATAAAAATACTCCTTTTCAGAAAGGAATATGCATGGCCCCAGACATAAGTGCGTGTTTATAACTTAGGTTTTTGATTCTGTGGCTGAGACATCAATTTTTAAGCACAAGTGCGTTGGCTACCTTTGGCATTTGTTATACTCCATGCTTTAACATAGAGTAAAATTGTAGAGTTGGATCTCTGTGCAAGGAGATCCAACCAGTCCATCCTAAAGGCAATCAGTACTGAATGTTCATTGGAAAGACTGATGTTGAAGCTGAAACTCCAATCCTTTGGTCACCTGATGTGAAGAGCTGATATTTGAAAAGACCCTGATGCTGGGAAAGACTGAAGGCAGGAGCAGAAGGGGATGACAGAGAGAGAATGAGATGGTTAGATAGCATCACTGACTCAATGGACATGGGTTTGAGTAAACTCCAGGAGTTGGTAATGGACAAGGAGTCCTGGTGTGCTGCAGTCTATGGGGTCACAAAGAGTTGGACACGACTGAGCGACTGAACTGAACTGAACTGATGCTTTAACATGTTGACAAATATGGAACAGCAAGAGGACTGCTGTATTTTTCTCAGGAGTAATTATTTTAAAAATAAGAAGAAAAATCAATGTGAGACAACAAACTTGTCCAAGAAGCACTAAAGCAATAAAAATAACTAGTTACTTTTTTAAAAGCTGCTCCAGCAAGGTACATGCTTTCTCATCTTGAAAGTGAAAGTTGCTTAGTCATCTCCAACTCTTTGAAAACCCATGGACTATTCAGTCCATGGAATTCTCCAGGCCAGAATTCTGGAGTGGGTATCCTTTCCCTTTTCCAGGGATTGAGCTCTGGTCTCTCACCCTGTGGGCAAATTCTTTACTAGCTGAGCCAGAAGAGAAGCCCAAGGATACTGGAGTGTGTAGCCTATGACTTCTCCAGGAGATCTTCCCAACCCAGGAATCAAACCCAGGTCTCCTTCATTGCAGGCAGATTCTTTACCAACTGAACTATGAGGGAAGCCCAAGCTGTCACCTTGGGAGCTACTAAAACTTCACTCTGAGTACTAACCAAAAGCAAAAATAGAAACAGCTCAAACTCTAAATATAGGGTTTATATATAAAATATATAAACAAAATCAGAAAAGCAGGACAAAGAAACTTCCTATTACATAAATCACATGTGCTTACTTTTTTGTCAGATAACATGATTATAACCTTCAGAAAGAATGATAATGAGCAATGTGCCTTTATGTGACTGTATTTTCAACATGAAAGAGATTATGAAAGAATTGCTTATTATCTACAAAAGAAGAATGTGTATGTATAGAAATGACATTTGTCAACATCAGAAAATATATATGATTAAATTTACAAAGAAGCACTATATGCAGTTAAATATAACACATTATTAGAAATCAAGATATTAATGAGCTGCCTTATCTTTTATAAGGTCCAGCGAATATTTGCTGATTTTGAAGATGCCAAAAATATTTAACATTATCAGAGTCAACTTGACTTCCAAATTGAGTTCAAATCCATTTGCCTTGGTATTTATATTAATTATGATAGAGAGATCACTAATAAAGAATCCACAACACATATAAATAATTGCTATCGTGAACGTTTTTAGCACAAATACTAGCAATTCCCGTTTATTAGGGATTTACTATTTTCTAGGTACTATGTTAAATATAGTAACATCATAGTAACTTAACATCACCATACCTAATAAAAAAAAAAATCCTTTGAAGAAATCTTTCACTTCTTATAAAAGAAAATGAGTTAGAAAACTTAATTTTCTCAATGTCACATGTGAAAAACTAGTTGCTTCATGATATTAACCCAAGTTTGCCTAACTTTCATTCATCTCCTGAAAACACACACACACACATACACACCTCAGTGAACACACACACACCCCTCAGTGAACACACACACAAAAGAACTGTGGCAAGAATTAAATTGAATTCTTTTAGGTAATAACAAGAATTGAATCAACATATTTTATGAGAGGACCAGACCACCCAACCAAATGCAGTTTCAGAATCCAGGGTCCACATCATGTTCCATGGGATGTCTTCCTTTTCTGAACTTTGATAGTTTTTTATGATCTAAACCACATATTTTAGCACCGAATCACATATTTCCTTATTACTTTGATGTTTTAGATGTAACTATATTGTGTTCCTACCTTTATTTCAAATCTAAATTTTAGATTGCTTTGGGATTATAAGCAATGTAGTATTTAGCATTCTTATAACACTATATCTATGCCGTCTATCCATAAGATTCATAAAATAAAACTGTATATAACTTGTTCCTTAACATGTTGCTGGTTTGCTTGAGTTCTTGATCCATAGTGCAGATAGTACCTATAAGGAAAGATCAGTTTTGATTCCCCAGAATAAGTTATCTTGCTACCTGGAGCAGAAAGAGAAATCTATTGTTGAATTAGACCCTTTCTTTAAAGAATCTTCTGCTCCAAAACAATCAGGTACTTCCGAGTCTAGCTGGGGTTTTCATCCACCGCCAGGTCACCCAGAAAGCAAACCATTCCTGGAACTATGAGATAATTAAAATATTTTCTTCTTCTCTCCTCCCCCATTTCACACTATAACCACAGGCAGTTTGGCAAATTTATTTAATAGCAAAGCAGCATTTCCCAAAGGAAAATACTATTAAGTAGTTGAATAGCAGAGTATTCTTAGATGTCCAATTCTGAGCTTGTGAAACATTCTGAGATTCTTACAACCTCCTTTATTTGTGCTAGCTTTTACATTCTCTATACCCTTCCTTCTCACCCTGCTGCTGCTGCTACTTATGGCTGAAAGAACACAGTATTGCAGAACTTGACATATTTCTGCTGCTTTTTCCAATGACAGCTGAGAATGCCATTCTGAAATGACCGTAATTCACTTAGTTGACTATCTAACATGTACTTCACTTACATTTTAATCATAACACATTTCTTACCTTAAACTTTAACACAGTTGAGGAACTTAAGTATTTTGCATATGGAAGCTCTTAGAACAGGTGGCACAGTCATGGTTGATTGTCCTCCCAAATGACAATAAAGTGCCCTTTGGTATTTTGATGAAGCTGACTTAGCTACCTGCTGCTGACTTCTCACTATCTTAATTTCACTTGGAGTCATCAAGTTCACATCTTTAGGAACAGGAAGAAAATGAGAAACTTCCAGTTTTCTCTGTCACTTTCTAATATTTGATGGAATCTGGCAGTGACAACATGAATGATCAAATGTATAAAAGAAAAGTCCTGACCTCACAGAATGCAATACAAAGGCATTTTAGGGTCTGATAATATGAAGCAAGAAGTGTTATATTAATTCAATAGAGAAAGAATAGTCTTTTCAATAACTGGTGCTAAAGCAGGTGAATATCTGCATGTAAGAAATGAGCCTAGACCCTGACCTTATAGCCTTCACAAAAATTAACTTAAAGTAGTTCACTGGAAGGACTTATGCTGAAGCAGAACCTCTAATACTTTGGCCACTTGATGCGAAGAACTGACTCATTAGAAAAGACCCTGATGCTGGAAGAGACTGAGGACAGGAGAAGGAAATGAAGAGGATGAGACGGGTGGATGGCATCACTGGGGGTGGACGTGAGTTTGAGCAAGCTCTGGGAGTTGGTGATGGATAGGGAAGCCTGGCCTGATGCAGTCCATGGGGGTCACAGAGTCGGACACGACTGAGTGACTGAACCAGCTGAGATCAAAGGCCTAAATGTAAAATTCAAAATGATAAAACTCTTAGATAATAACAGGAGATAATAAGGTAATGTTCAATTTGGAGATGACTTTTTTGATACAACACCCAGATTAAGATTCATGAAAGAAAAACAATGTATCAGCATGGATATATCAATTGTAACAAATATACCACAATAATGGAAGACATTGATAGGGGAAACTTGGAGCACCAGGAAGGTAGGAAAACTGAGATAGGGAATATGGGAACTCTGTACTTTCAGATAGTTTTTTAAAATCTAAAACTGCTCTAAAAATAAAGTCTACTTATTTAAAAAACAACAAAATTCAAAACACTGACAAGACCAAATGCTGGTGAGGATGTAAAGCAATAGGAACTTTTATTGTTAGTGGGAATGCAGAATGGTACAGCCACTTTGGAAGACAGTTTGGTGTTTTCTTCAGTTCAGTTTAGTTCAGTTCAGTCGCTCAGTTGTGTCTGACTCTTTGTGACCCCATGAATCGCAGCATGCCAGGCCTCCCTCTCCATCACCAACTCCTGGAATTTACTCAGATTCACGTCCATCGAGTCAGTGATGCCATCCAGCCATCTCATCCCCGGTCGTCCCCTTCTCCTCCTGCCCCCAATCCCTCCCAGCATCAGGGTCTTTTCTAATGAGTCAATGCTTCGCATGAGGTGGCCAAAGTACTGGAGTTTCAGCTTTAGCATCATTCCTTCCAAAGAAATCCCAGGGCTGATCTCCTTCAGAATGGACTGGTTGGATCTCCTTGCAGTCCAGGGGATTCTAAAGAGTCTTCTCCAACACCACAGTTCAAAAGCATCAATTCTTTGGTGCTCAGCCTTCTTCACAGTCCAACTCTCACATCCATACATGACTACTGGAGTTTTCTTACAAAACTAAATATACTCTTACTATATAATCCAGCAACTGCACTCCTTGGTATTTACCCAAAGGAGCTGAAAACTTATGTCCACCCCAAAAATTTGCACACAGACATTTATAGCAGCTTTATTCATAACTGCCCAAACTTGGAAGCAACCAAAATGTCATTCAGTAGATGAATAGATAAATAAACAGTGGCATAGCCACACATGGAATGTATAACATGCAGTGTCAAAGAGAAGTAAGCCTTCAAATCATGAAAAGACATGGAGAAACCTTAAATCTATATTACTAAGTGAAAGAAGTCAATGCGAAAAGGCTACAATTATATGATTCCAACTTGATTCCAACTATAAAATTCCAACTGGAAAATACAAAACTATGGACACAGTAATTCTTGGGCTGCAAAATCACTGCAGATGGTGATGGCAGCCATGAAATAAAAGACACTTGCTCCTTGGAAGAAAAGCTATGACCAACCTCGACAGCATATTAAAAAGCAGAGACATTACTTTGCCGACAAAGGTCCATCTAGTCAAAGCTATGGTTTTTCCAGTTGTCATGTACGGATGTGAGAGCTGGAGTATAAAGAAAGCTGATGCTTTTGAACTGCGGTGTTGAAAAGACTCTTGAAAGTCCCTTGGACTGCAAGGAGATCAAACCAGTCCATCCTAAAGGAAATCAGTCCTGAATATTCATTGGAATGACTGATGCTGAAGTTGAACCTCCAGTACTATGGACACCTGATGTGAAGAAGTGATTCACTGGAAAAGACCCTGATGCTGGGAAAGACTGGAGGCAGGAAGAGAAGGAGACAACAGAGAATGAGATGGTTGGATAGCATCACTGACTCGATGGACATGAGTTTGAGCAAGCTCCGGGAATTGGTAACGGACAGGGCGTCCTGGCGTGCTGCAGTCCATGGGGTTGCAAAGAGTCAGACAGGACTGAGTGGCTGAACTGAACTGAACTGAACCAAACTGATGGAGACAGTAAAATGGTAAGTGGCTGCCTGGAGGTGGTGCTGTGAAGGATAAATGAGTAGAGCTCAGAAGAGTTTTACAGTAATGGAAATTCTCTTTATGACACTGTAACTGATACATGTCATTATGGAAGGGCTGATTGCTCAGTCTTGTCAGACTCTATGAGACCCCATGGACTGTAGCCCCACCAGGCTCCACTGTGCATGGAATTCTCCAGGCAAGAATAATGGAGTGGGTTGCCATTCCTTTCTCCAGGGGATCTTCCCAACCCAGGGATCAAACCAAGATTTCCTGCATTGCAGGCAGATTCTTTACCATCTGAGCTACCAGGGAAGCCCATTTTTCAAACCACAGAAGTACAATACCAAGAGAAAACTGTAATGCAAACTAAGGGCTTTAAATAACTATAATAATTTGTGTCAAGGTAGATTTGATTGTAACAAATGTACCTCTCTGGTGGGGAATACTCAAAATGGGGAGGCTGTGCATGGATTAGGGCAGAGAATATAAGGAAAATCTCAGTACCTTCTCAAATTTTCTGTGGGCCTTAAAATCTTCTATAAAAAGAAAATCTTAAAAAAACAAAACAATGAATAATCAAAAAACACACAGGCTCTAGAGTTAGAAACTTTGAAACTCAACACCATCTTCACTACTTCCTAGAAAACTGAACTCAGGTATTATTTAACCTCTCTAAGACTACCAATGTGTCTGTAAAATAAGGGAACACTGACAGTCTGACTTAGAATAATATTGATATTTAAATGATACTATGCATGCTGCTGCTGCTGCTAAGTTGCTTCAGTTGTGTCCGATTCTGCGACCCCAGAGACGGCAGCCCACCAGGCTCCCCTGTCCCTGGGATTCTCCAGGCAAGAACACTGGAGTGGGTTGCCATTTCCTTCTCCAGTGCATGAAAGTGAAAAGTGAAAGTGAAGTCGCTCAGTCGTGTCCAACTCAGCGATCCCATGGACTGCAGCCTACCAGGCTTCTCCATCCATGGGGTTTTGCAGGCAAGAGTACTGGAGTGGGGTGCCATCACCTTCTCCAATGCATGCTACCTGTTTGGTACATTGTCTCTAACTCCTATTTGTAAAATACTTAATGGATGTCCCAGAGGGATTAAAAAATTACCATGACTCCAAGTGAATGTAAAATCATTTCACTGAGTTCAATTGCTCTGCCTCTTATGCCTCTATCTTGTTGAATGTTAGACAGCCTTGAGTCCAATTGTACCAGCTACAAACAGGTATGGTCTTGATTCCTTCCTCTCAACTGGACTCCACATAGATGAGTGGTCATCAGATCTTTTCAACTGTATCATGTAATTAGCTTTATAGTTAACCCTCCTCTTCTCTATTTACTTTTCTGTATTAATCATCTGTCATCTAATCTGTTATATCATCCTCCAGATTGGCATCTCAGTTTAACCCTTATGCTTATTATTCCTCCCTGCTGCTGCCTGAGTTGTTTTTTCAAAGGCAAATAATATCCTAGAAATAATTCTCAAATTGGATGCACACTGCTATACAGAAAAAGTTCTGGACGGCATTTTCCCCAGGAAAATGTATAGGGTCCCTCATGATCTGGTCTTATTACCTCTTTGGCCTCTGCTGCCAACCTTACTAATTTACATTCAATATTCAGTCCTCTTACCCTGCTTAGTTTTCTGTACATTCCCTATTCTTCGATGCCGTTTCCTCTTCCTATCGCACACTGCATCTTTTTTTTTTCCCAGTCCAAGTTTTTTTCTTATCCTTTCAGATCCTGATTAATCTTCAGCAAATCATTTCCCTTCTCACCCTACTCTGACAAATAATATACCTTCCTCTATATAACACTCTTGTAAAATATTACATGACATTTTTCTCTCTGTCTTGCAAAATCAATATAAGCATCTTGACATCAAGGATTATACTGAGCTCAGAATTATATCTTTACCAGTAGCAAGTCATTAGAATGTAAAATATTTGTGAATATTGACAGACAAGAATGGAGAAATGAATGAATGGAGAGAAGGATGGGAGGTAAGAGGGTAGTAAGCAGCGATGAAAGGAAGAAGAAATAGAAGATGAATTATGGCCGATATTATTAAGGTAAGATCATTTACACAAAGAGAAAGTAAAAGATTAGTGAGTTTCATAAGAAAATGAGAAACTGAGGTAAGTTTTAGAGTTGTGTGAACATGTATTTAAGTTTGGGAATTCCTTTTAAACCTACCCAGTCATTTTGAGTTTTCAGTAACTCTGTTCTTTTCAATCTAATAAGCATTCCCTAAGCTACAATACCACTGTAATGCTTTATTTCATTGAATCTAAGACGGCATCTATATTAAAACTATACTACTTCACGTAGAGGGTTTCCCTGGTGGCTCAGTGGTAAAGAATCTGTCTACCAATGCAGGAAACATGTGTTTGATCCCTGGTCTGGAAAGATCTCCTGGAGAAGGAAACAGCAAGTCACTCTAGTATTCTTGTCTGAAAAAATTCCATGGACAGAGGAGCCTAGCGGGCTGCAGTCCACAGAGTCGCAGAGATTCAGACATGACTTAGCAACTCAACTACAATAATACCTTTATATATCTCAGAGTAAGAAAAGGAAGTGTCAAATAAATTCTAACCAAATTATAAAATACACCTCCATTTCAGAAATGTTAAAATGTGAAAAACATGCAGTGTAGACTCTATAGGTAGATATAAAATGAAGACAATTTTCATGGACCCATTCACTATGCATCCTAAAAGGAAGAGAAACATTAAGCTGGTAACCCAGCAGGTCTGTGAATATCATTAGAGAATCACAGGACAATCTTAATTTTGGCTCTAGAATTTCCAGTTGATACTGCCAAGAGGGAAACGTGACATTTTACATGATTCAGAATGTCTATAAAAATATTTGCATGTTCAGGTATAACAAATTATTCTAAGCTACTGAGACAAGAGAAGACCTTCCCTGGTGGCTCAGATGGTAGAGAATCTGCCTGCAATGGAGGAGACCTGGGTTCAGTTCCTGGGTTGGGAAGATCCCCTGGAGAAGGGAATGGTAACCCACTCCAGTATTCTTGCCTGGAGACTTTCATGGAGAGAGGAGCCCGGTAGGCTACAGTCCATGCAGGAACAAAGAGTCAGACATGACTGAGTGACTAACTTTTCACTTTAAGAAAACTTCCTACCATAGGTAAAGTCAATTTTTAGGAGATCTATGCAAAAAGGAAAGCTGCAAAGCCAAGTCTTGGATGTGCGTCTATACAATAAAGTTCATACTAATATTGCAAATCCAACCAAGTTCCTAAAGATAAAAGTTTCCTTCCCACCCCTCATGTTTTCCTTTGCAAGGAGTGACATAAGACTTATAGGACCCGAAATAATCAAATCTTTCACAAGTATTTTTCTTCAATATTATAGCATTCTTTGAAATGCTTAATAAATTTTGACAGACATTCTTTTAAAACAAATTAAAATAAAAATGATATTAGTTCTAAGGTAGGACTCAAGGAATCAACTCAAGCATTAAACCAGATACGAAAGAACCAAACGGCTGAGCAAAAAATTCTCCCTTGTGGCCAGGAAGCAACATCAAGGTTAAAATTTACATAATAGCTCATCCACATAAAATCAAAGGTCAACTGGCTCAAAACTGAGTACAATTCTCATACAGATAATTGGCAGGCAAGTGTTCACTAACATAGAAGAATTGCCAATGAGGAGGGATTTCATGCTTGGGAATTAAATTTTGTTGAATCAGTCGACCAGTTTCACAAGTATGCACATTACCTCAAAGGGAATTTAACTGTTGCAGCCAAAGGACAGTAATGAAAGTGCAAATTGACAAATCTGAGCATTTTTAATTGTTTCCAACTGCACTTCCACATTTGATTTTTTAAACACAGTATCCTATTTTCATTTGCTGAAAAAGCCAACTATAACTATCATAGTTGTAAATGCAATACCCCCAAACCAAAAAATCTCCTGAAGATTTCAGCATTTATTGCATGATCACCATAATTTCATAAATACAGTAAAGAGTGTTTGTTTGCTATAATAAAAATATTGACCTTTTTTTGAACACTATTTCCCCCCATTAACACTTATAATCCCCAAATACATTCAAACCCTAAAGAGGACCATAAAAATTTGGAATAAATGGGACACCTTCCTACCCATTGGGTAGTCAGGGAATGTGGAGAAAAAAGGGCCTAGAGAAGAATTTTAGAATGAGATCCTTAATGGTCTGTGACATTCTGTCACAATTACTTATTGATTTCAGTTGAGGAGACTCACTATAGCCTTTATGAAAAAATAAAAAAAAATGATGTCTTTTATTTGGGGGAACTAAGGGAGCCTCTGAAAAATCTATTGTAATCTTAATTCATGAGCATAAAATTATTTAGTTGATATATTTCTCCCAACATTGTATTTCCATTGTGTATCTGGATTTTTTATGATTATCTCCATCAGATAGACACTGTTGGGTTTGTTTTTGAAAGGCAGGCATTTGCAAAGCTGTCAAAGTCAATTACTTGAAGGCATGAAGAGTGAAAAAGGCTGTCAGCAGATGTAAATGCAACAACAGGATTGTTGAATATTTAAAGGAAACGTGGGGTTTAGAAGTACTCTGTAGTAACATATTTTGTTTTACTTAGTTCTGATTCTACACAACAAGGAAAAATTAATGGTAACACATAAAGATAATTCAAAGTGAATAAAGTATTTCTTTCAAATTTATGTTTAGGCTTCCCTGGTGGCTCAGATGGTAAAGAAACTGTCTGCAAGGTAGGAGATATGGGTTTGATTCTTGGATTGAGGAAATCCTCTGGAGAAGGGAATGGCTACCCACTCCAGTATTCATTCTTGCCTTGAGAATTCCATGGACAGAGGAGCCTGGTGGGACACAGTCCATTGGGTCGCAAAAAGTCAGACACAACTGAGTGACTAACATACACACATACAAATGCTATTATATGTTTGTAGAAGTCGAGTCACTGAAATGCTTCAAGTCATGTGTGAGAAAACATGTAGTTTCTCTTGGGTAGGTGTTACAATTGACGTACATATATTTTAATATAATAGTTTATAGGCAGTGAATTTGACACCAGAGAGCAATCTAAATTTTTATTCTTCATCTAGGGCAGTTTAACAGTATTTTTTTAGAGTATGGGGCTTCTAAATCAGAATCACTTAGAGTGTTAATTAAAAATGCAACTTTCAATCAATAAATGGGCAGAAGACCTAAACAGACATTTCTCCAAAGAAGAGAAACACATGACCAATAGGCACATGAAAAGACATTCATTATTGCCAATTATTAGAGAAACGCAAATCAAAACTACAGTGAGGTATCACTTTACACTGGTCATCATCAAAAAAATCTACAAATAATAAATGCTGGCTAGAGTATGGAGAAGAGATTGCTTCTACATTGTTGGGGGAAATGTAAAGTGTTGCAACCACTATGGAAAATAATATGGACATTTCTTAAAAACCAAAAATAGAGCTACCATATGATACTGGACATATATCTGAAGAAAATTTTAATAAAAAAAATTATTGCACCCAATGTTCATAGCAGCATTATTTACAATAGCTAAGACACAGAAGCAACCTAAGTGTACATCAACAGATGACCGGATAAAGAAGACGTACATAAACACACACACACACACACACAGACACAGAGGATTATTACTTGCATAAATAGGAATGAACTACTGCCATTTACAGGCACATGGATGGACTTAGAAATCACCATAATGAGTGAAGCCAAATAGAGAAATACAAATATTATATGATATCACTTATGAAATATTACAAATGAACTTTTTTCCAAAACAGCAACAGACTCACAGACATAAAAAACAAACTTATGGTTGCCAAAGGGAAAAGGAAACGAAGTATAGAATCAACAGACACAAATGACATAAAGTAGATAAACAATAAGGATTTAATGCATAAAACAAGGAAACTATATTCAATAATCTTACAATAATCTCTAATGGAAAAGAATCAGATGTACATATATATAAATAACTAAATCACTTTTCTGTATGCCTGAAGTTAACAAAATATTGCAAATCAACTATATTTTAATTTAAAAAGAAAGAACATAAAAAATGTAGTTTTCTGAGCCTTATATCCCAGATTGAATCTCAGAATCATTTTGAAGTGAGGACTAGATATTCATAATTGTATTACTCTTGCATTTCACTATCTAACACTGAGATCTTTATTAAAAAGAAAATCTGAGAGCGACTGCATTACAGCAGTGTGTGCTCCATGAGAGGCTTCCTCCACATTTCACAAGGAAAAAAGGATCTGCTATTTCTATACTGAAGGACAGAAAATGAAATCAGAATTCTCAAATCTTGTGTTTAAGCTGTACTCAAATGTTTTTAGAAAAAAAGTACATATTTTTATATAAAATTGTGCTAAGTCAAGTATTAAGTAATTCAGATTAGTCAATAATTATCTACATAGAATGAGAATGAGAAGAGCACCTATCCTTATATAGATGCTCAGTTCTGAGTGGTTAGAAATAACTATAAGCCCACTATTACCTTGGGACTTAAGCAGAGAAAATACCTCCTACCTATATTGTTATGCATATTCTGAGGCTGTTCTCAGCCTTAAAACATCATCATAATCTCCAAACTATACAAACTCAAGCTAAAGGGAGGTAAAGCCTTCAGAACTACAGAGATTAGGATTGAAAGAAAGCTCAGGAGTCACTAGTCCAGTCACCTCATTTTACAAAGTTCAGCAAAAATGTTAACATAAGGGTGAGTAAAAGCCAGAAATTTTGATATTAAGTCCATTGCTTTTTACTGCTGTCCAGATCATACAACTTCCTTACAGTGCTGTCCTATAATTTCTTAAATAATAAAACTTCTCTTTCAACACCTTTTAACTGCTTCTTTGGGCTACTATGAATATTCTTCTAGCATGAGTACCAGATTGTTTATCCCATAAACTGATGATAGATACAGAGATGTTATGTGCATCAACACCTCAACCAATGTTTATATCATTAAGCCATACAACCTTATCATTAAGATTTCAATTTTTTTTTTCCTTGGGATCCCACACCTATATAACTTCAATAAACATATTCTACTTGAAAGATAAAATTAGATCTGGAACTTACTAAGGATTGTAACAGAAAGTTACAACTTGCAAGTTTTATGATTTCACATAATTAAACTCAAAGTATGATATACAAATCACTGAAACAGGAAAGACTTGAAAATTATCTTATACTGAAAAGAATACAGATAGTGTTATTCTAAATTTTTTGAATAAAATATTACTAGCTAATTTGATTTTATAATAATATGAGAAACCAAAAATCTGGATCCTGAATCTATTGCCATTTTTGAAGAGAATGAATTACTGTCTTGAGGAAACAGAAAGCAAGCAGTTTGGGGCTTCCTAGGCTTAACTAGCGGAGAAGGCAATGACACCCCACTCCAGTGCTCTTGCCTGGAAAATCCCATGGACGGAGGAGCCTGGTAGGCTGCAGTCCATGGGGTCACGAAGAGTCAGACATGACTGAGCGACTTCACTTTCACTTTTCACTTTCATGCACTGGAGAAGGAAATGGCAACCCACTCCAGTGTTCTTGCCTGGAGAATCCCAGAGACAGGGGAGCCTGGTGGGCTGCTGTCTCTGGGGTCGCAGAGTCGGACACGACTGAAGCGACTTAGCAGCAGCAGCAGCAGGCCTAACTAGAGAAGTTCACTTTAATGAAATGAACGGTGGAGCTTGGTAAAAGTCTTCTCATAATACTTATGGTTCAGGTCGACTTCACGCAGCTCTAGAATTTAGAACTCTGAATGCACGCACCGAGAATATAGACTTGCATTCATTATTTGGAAGAACTTTCTCACAATCAAAGTTGTTTGAAACCAGAACAGTCTGCCTCTTATGTTCTACTGAGGATTTAGGCATCTACTGTTTGTTGTTTTCCTGTGTTTGACTAAGGTAACCTCCAAGGAACCAGCAGTCTTTGCAATGCAAACTCAAAGTGCAGCATATTCTGAACTATGATCATGTGACTTAGGATTGACAATTTTTCAAAAAGTATTAATTCTTTTAGAACATAAAAAATGTAACAGAATCTGAGGCACTTCCCTTATAGGGAGTCTATCATCAACAAAGCATTAAACTACAGATAAAACTAAAACTCTATTATTTGTTTTGTGGTTTACATTCTCTAGGGGAAGTGTGAAATTCATAAAGGATATGAATATGGGTCAATTATATATATGCTAAAATTATCAAACACTTAATATGTGTTAGGAGCTATTCTAAGAACTTTACATGAAGTAATTTATTTAAGCTTCATGAGTGCTTTATTATCATTTCCTACTTACAAATAAAGAAACTGAGAGATGGGGAGAGTTATGTTATATGTCCCGATTTGTATCATCAGCAAGGGATGGAGTGAAAACTTCAAGATGAGCCTGCCCTCTTAACAACTCTCCAAATGTCACATTTGTGTAGGCAGTAAGGGGCTTACCTGGATATTATGTGATAGGAATAATGAAATGTTAGCATTGATAAAATAAACATTATCAAACATGAACAATGACAATACTCATGTAAGCAAAATTACCATTCCCACCTTAAGAAATAGCAGATTTCTTCCTGTCTCTAAAAGGATGTAAACTATAAACAACCTCTGGTTAGAAAGGCCTAAAAATTACTTCCATTCTGTTATAAGCATAATTATCAATAGTTTTATAAGCTAGAGTTTCTTTAAAATTATGAAAAGATGGGTATGCATATATGTAGACAGATGTGTATATATACACATCTATAGTAGTAAATAACTATGTAGTAAAGGACATATAATTTAAATAATTATATTTTTAATTAATATTTTAAATGTAATATTATAATTTTAAAATAAGAAGGGATCAATCAATAAAGGAATGGTTTGGTTAACATACATTGATCTATATGAAATTCCAGCTTTAAAAGGCAGAAGTGAATAGATCACAAAAATAAAAAAACCATGAGAAACTTTCATGTTAGCATTAACAAGAGGAACTATTGATTGACTTTTTTAAATTAAAAAAAATGAGAGAAGGCCTAAAATACATTCCTGACAAAAATATATCTAATCAATCTATTACACATGGTTGATAAGCAATTGGGCTTCCCAGGGGCTTCCCTGATGGCTCAGTTGGTAAAGAGTGTGCCTGCAACACGGGAGACCCAGGTTCAATTCCTGAGTCAGGAAGATCCCCTGGAGAAGGAAATGGCAACCCATTCCAGTTTTCTTGCCTGGACAATTCCATGGACAGAGGAGCCTGGTGGGCTACAGTACATGGGGTCACAAAGAGTCAGACACGACTGAGCGACTAACACCCACTGGGTTTCCCCAGTGATACTAGTAGTACAGGACTCGCCTGCCAATGCAGGAGACCTAAGACAGCTGGGTTCAATCCCCGGGTCAGTCCCTGCATGGCACTCTGCTCCAGTTTTCTTGCCTGGAAAATACCACAAGCAGAGGAGCCAGGAGGGCTATGGTCCATAGGGTCACAAAGAATCGGACTTGACTGAAGCAACTTGGCATGCATGCATGCGCTGGGAAAAAGAGATGGAACTGAGATAAGCACTGAATCATGGGATTGATTCAAATCAATAGCTAGGAAGTGAAGAACTATGCCATCTGAAAGGAGTATCAAGTTGGAAATCTTGAAAAGAAGTCAGAGAAGTCAGTGAAGGAAACAGCAATCAAGTTTCCCCCATTAAATGGAGAGTAGAAATAGCAGCAGAATACCAAGAGATAAAAAAATAAAATCTATGTAATAACATAAAATAAATAAAAGAACACTTAGACCTTTAGAAATGTCCTGAGTCTAAAGTAGTATGAGAGGGGAGGTTCAGAAGATGATAGTAGCATTATTCTCTTGGCTCTGGGATAATATGAATAGAAATAAAAGTGATCCAGTGATTTCTATGGCTTCTAGAAAGTTGCTGTTAAAATTTGTTTTCTGTGGCTTAAACCATCTGCACTATGATTTAAATCCTCTTCACTATAACAAGAAAAGAACTGCATGGAAACAAAAAACATCCGAATAAAGTGTCCTGATAAAATTACCTGGTAACTAGTACAATCCAGTGCCTCTACACTGCAAAGATAGCAGGTTTACAAACACCACCTTAAAAATCCAAACCCAAACTTGGATAGCCTTCACTGATGAAACAGTTGGACCTCAGTCCCCTTTTAAGCTACTCTCTCCATAACTCCAACACACAACCTGTGGCCCTACCCATGAAGAAGTGCCCCCCACGCTCCTAGAAACAAAATCAGGATGCTGCTCCTGCTTGGCTCTGGCTGGTGCTGAAGCTGCTGTTTGTGACTGTGCTCCAAGTAATTGCCAGCTGCTCTGCCAGAAATGCCGCCTGACCTGCTGCTCATTACTGCATGCTCGCTCCTACAGCTTGCAGCAGTTAAGGGCTGGAAACATGCCCCAGACTGCTCCTCACAGCCTGCCTCTCTGCTGCCAGCCACTGCTCAGCCCTTCCCTCATTCGGATAACATCATCATTCTACCCTCCAACACAACATTTTCTCTTTTCTGATCTCAACAAGCAACTCACCCAATCCTCTAAGTTCAACTTTCTTGGAGGGCCTGTCTGGGGAACGAGATGGACAGAGTCACACAATTCTTCCAATTGTACTAAGGTCAGTGTTTCTCCTTGGTGCACAAAAGTCATCTGTGGCAAGATGGTGGGTACAGGGTGGACTGAACCACTATATTTTGTTCCTTTGGCCACAGATGCTAAGTCCAGCTCCACAACGATGCTATCACCATAAA
Source organism: Budorcas taxicolor (assembly GCF_023091745.1). Lineage (NCBI taxonomy): Eukaryota > Metazoa > Chordata > Mammalia > Artiodactyla > Bovidae > Budorcas > Budorcas taxicolor. Next base: position 39,518,330 of record NC_068913.1, on the reverse strand, counting down.
GTTTTTCTCTTTTTTATGAAAGTGAAAGTGTTAGTCGCTCAGTTGTGTCTGACTCTTTGTGACCCCGTAGACCTTGCCAGACTCCTCTGTGCATGGAATTCTCCACTGGAGTGGGTTGCCATTCCCTTCTCCAGGGGATCTTCCCAACCCAGGGATCGAACCTGGGTTTCCTGCATTGTAGGCAGATTCTTTACCATCTGAGCCACTAGGGAAGCCCTTTTTTGTTGTAATTATTTTTTTATGAGCAATACAGTTATTGCTGCCAACCACAAACTGCTGGTCCACAGTTTATTATATCTGAATATGTCTAAAATTCAACTTTGAAAAGTTTTCATTTATTTCCCCAAAGTTTTTTCTGATTTACTAATTTTGGATTAAATGAGAATATAAATTATTGATAAGATGAGAATAATAGCATAATACAATCAAGGGAGTGGGAACTCATCTTATTCACAAGTCCAGCTTGCACTCAAGGGAACAAGATTATACAAGGCATGTGCACCAGGGGTAGAGATTTTAGGGACCATCTGAAAACTCTTCCTACCACAGGTGAATTGGCATTCTAACTACACATGCTAACCAAACACACAATTTGCGGTTTTTCTGAAAGTTGGGTGTACATTTTTAATTCCCTGCTGAAAATAAGACCCCTTCTGCCTCCACAGTTAAGCTGTGAATTGTATTACCCCACATGCCCCGTCAACCGAACACAGTCATAAACCATTAGCTTTAAAGGTAAGGATGATCTTGAGTCAACTCAGGATTCACTCTCTAATCATTTGTGTCGACTCTAGGTTTTAGGGTACTTTGAATATCTACAAAATGACTTAATCCAATCCTACTCTTGAGAACTTGAGGCTATTCTGGCATCAAGGTCATATATTTTAAACATTTGGAATTTTTAATTCGACAGTGAAGAGAAGGCAGAAGACTTTTCTATGACCGTACTCAAGTTATCACAATCTATATGACATTCGGTAACTAAGTGCTAAATGGCATAAGGTCTATGCACAAAGAAATCTGCACAAGCTTTAAGAAGGATGTGTTTGAATATGTTAAATATAGATTTGATTTCACGTGCAATTCATCACAGGCCATCTTGAAGACTGTCTTAATGACACCCTTATAAAACATAAACAGTTGGTCTAACTGCAACTGGATCTGATTCTAAAGTTCTCAGAGAACTGAGGCCATTTTAGAGTTATGGAGAACTAATGTTCCTCATCGGAGAAGGCAATGGCAACCCACTCCAGTACTCCTGCCTGGAAAATCTCATGGACGGAGAAGCCTGGTGGGCTGCAGTCTATGGGGTCGCTAAGAGTCGGGCACGACTGAGCGGCTTCACTTTCACTTTTCACTTCATGCATTGGAGAAGGAAATGGCAACCCACTCCAGTGTTCTTGCCTGGAGAATCCCAGGGACAGAGGAGCCTAGTGGGCTGCTGTCTATGGGGTCACAGAGAGTCAGACACGAGTGAAGAGACTTAGCAGCAGCAGCAGCAATGTTCCTGATAAAAAATATAATTTGTTTTTACTAATATGCTACATCATGGGTGAAATAAAAATACTGTGAAATATAACACTCAGTGTCTCTCTGGGTACAAGGCAAGTTGTATTTAAGCTCACATTAAAGGGACAGATGATAGTCATTAGAAGCTGAACAAACAGTCTGGGTTGAAGGGAGGTACTGAAGTGAGAAAATAATCAGTTTATTTACAGTTCTTTCATTTTATATCATGATAGGATCTCTAAATTGGGTATAAAAAACAACTGTGTGTGATCAGCATCATCCTTATTTAAATAAAAGCAAAAACAGTTCCACCAATACCCAGGGGAAGGTGGAACACCCCACTAGTCCTGCCCATCAACAGCAAACATTCATTGAGAGACCTGTGAGTGTGAGGCTACATCAGATTTAATACCATACTACATGGCATCAATTATCTTAAATCCAACTTCCATTTATCTCTGTTTCAACCAGTGCTATGATCCCAGGTTTTCTTGTTCAAGCTCAAAACTTTGTATTTTCCTTGACACCTCAGGTCACCCCTGTTCACCATACCAACCTTGTTGATAGTTTTACTATAATACTCACCATCCAAATCTCTCAATTTTCATTCTGCTTTAATGGTGGTATCTGTTTACCTTTAGTTTTCATACACAATCCTGTATGATTACATTAGCTTTCTCACACTGAACTAGATTCCCTGCCTAATATCATTACTCTTTCCAAATTGTAGCATATAAAACTGCTAGGCTAATACTCCCAAATACCTAATGGAAGCCAATGTTCTCTGCATATTGGAGTGCTATTTGTCAGATTTTCTTCTAATAACTTTATATGCATTTTATAACTTCAACCTTGCAACAATATACTTGAACTCTTTTTATCTCCATTTTGCAGAAAAGACCCTTAATAAAAGAAATACCAAGGAAATCTCCTAAGGCAGACTTAAGTATCTGATTCCAAAGCTACTTATAATCATCCCCTATTGCCTTCCTATGTAAATTAATAACCTGGACCGATGCCCAGTACTCAAGAAGCTAAGTATGAATGCTGTGTGAAGACCTTAGTCTAGAACTCAAATCTGCTCTCTTTAATCTCTGAATATAAATGGATCACTCCCACCACTGACTTTTACTGTCATTTGGAACACCATCTTTCCCCATCTATTCAGATGTGATTTAGTTTTTAAAACTGATCTCAAGTTCAGCCCTTTCAGTGAGGTCATTTCAGACCACTCAGGGTATTGTGATATATCCTCTCCTTTGAATTTCTTGAACATCTATTTCATTTCTGTATTTATAAAATGTCTTTTGGAGATATTCAACTTATTTGGTTGTACTTTATGACATCTGATTTACTGGAAGAACATAATGTATTTAGGGATATGGATTCTGCCTTATACTCTCTCTTGCCCATAGTGTATAGAATAATACCTTACATTAGGAAAGGGCTTTGCAGATAGTGGGTACCCCATTCAGTGAAAACTCAGTAAGAGGTTTCCATGAGCCAGCACCTACAATGGGAATGGTAAGGTACACAAAAGTAAATAACATGTTCCATGAAAGAATGTCCTTGCTATGAAGTAATTTCTAGTCAAGTTTATAGAATAAATACAGTATTATTTGTTGTATATGTGCATATATAATAACCACAGCAAGAGAGATACTAGCAGGTACCATAAGAGAGACTCAGGAAAGGCTCAGTCAAACCATGATATTTTGGGTGAAATGCCATATCATGGGAACAGATAGAACAAACATGAGCAGGGAAGTACAGTTTATACACTTTGCTGTTAGTGTTAGCCGCTCAGTCATGCCCAACTTCTTTGTGATCCTATGGATTGCAGCCCACCAGGCTCCTCTGTCCATGGGATTTTCCAGGCAAGGATGCTGGAGTGGTTTGCCATTTCCTGCTCCAGGGGATCTTTCCGACGGAGGGATTGAACGCAGGTCTTCTGCACTGCAGGAAGATTCTTTTCTGACTGAGCTACCAGGGACGAGGAAATAGACTTATCTGACAAAAAATACAATAGGAAATGAAATAGTGGAAATTAATAAAACAATAAATGGAACCAAACAGGAAGCACCTGAATGATATGCTATGGATTTTGGATTTTCTTTGAACTGCTGCCTGGTTTCAGCACGAGCTCATAATGAGCATAGCACATTGTCACACAGAGTTGCTCTTAATGATTAAAGAAGATAGTGTTTGTCAAACACCTAGGGTGGGGCCTGCAAAATCACAGGTGTTCACCAAAGGATGCCTTGTCATTGTTCACTGTTAGAGTTTTGCTTGATACAGAAAAATCTGCCAAGATTCCATAGGATGGCCACAAAAGGAGTCAATGAGAGCAAACTGTCCATTGATGTGTCCCTGAAAGGAGAGAGCAGCTCTGAGGCCAGAAGCATTCAATAAACCTTTGTAGGAGCAGTTAGAAAAGCATAGTTAATTTGTCTTTCCTTGAATGCCATGGATATTCATGATCTCTCAGAGAGATGTTAAAAGGAAAAAGAATCAAACGGATGAACAGAATTTCCTTTTTAACTCACTCTCTTGCCCACTCCCCTTAAAGTGAAGAAGAAACTTAAGGTAGGAAATGGATCCTTTTGGCAACACAGAATACAACTGCCTCGCCCTTTCCAGAATCTTTGGCATTTCATTTCCCTCACTGGAATCATTTTACATCAGTTACTTCTGGCCAATCATCCTTACAATTGCTTGGCTCCTAGAAATAAAATAGGTGGAAACCAACCATCCTGAGCCATTTGGTCTCCCATTTCCAGAGGCCAACACTCAAGCACTTGAAGACTTGTTGACTGCTTCCTCCTTCCTGGCCAAAAAAGCTTCCCGTAGCAACAACCATCTCAATACTCACTCTCTTCTGTATTGTACTTAATTTTTGTACTTAACTGTACTTAAATTATTTTCTACGTAATTCTCTTGCTATAGTTACTCTCCTGCTATTAATATATTTCTGTTGTTTGTTCTCTAAATAATTAACAAAATCAAAACTTTCTTAAAATATCCCAATATTCTAAGAGGATCAAATATACAGTTTGTGGAGTTCTTTTAAACTTTATTTGACTCGAAAGAGAGCAAAGAAGTAAGGCTATTAATCCCTAAGTTATTTTGCTGTTGAAGAGGTTTGTTTACAATTAGTTCAAGGGTTCTTAAGAAAATATTTTTCTGAAATGTAGCTAAAAATAAGCAAAAATGGTGACTATTACCCAGACTTCAACTGTACCCTGGGGGGTCAAAAAAGAGAACTCCTGTCCCATGCAATATCATTTTATTATCAACTATATTTTACTGTGAAAGTATATTTAGATAAATATGATGATAAAATGAAGACAGAGATAAATTTAGCTAGAAGTAAATAATAATTGTTATTTATGATTGTAATTATTATACAACAGCTGTAATTATTTCTATTATACAACAGAGAGAAAAATAAAAGTAGGAACACTATCATTTGCTTTTCCTGTGTTCCAGATAAATGAACAAATACATGAAAATCAGAACATTAATAGTTATAGGTGAATTACATTGAAAATGGGTCATAGTTACATGAAATTTGGTCATGAGAAGCTATCTCTAACAATGGTGAACAAGGGTAAGTTTAATCATCTCCTTGTGTCCGTTCTGCCATCATACCTTCAGCAGACTATGATAGAGGTTCTATTTCCTTAAACGTATCTGGCCAGCCCTACTCATGTTTCTGAGACAGAACTAATCAAGAGAATGTTGCTTTTGCACTTATATTTTCTTCTGAAGATTTCTGTCTCCTGAATTAGTTTCACTTCTTGGGAATAAATACAATGTTCTAGTTGGTACAACTTCTTTTCTACGAAAAGTGGTTGCTAACCCAATGACTCCTAGCTCTATAGATGAAAGAATAAATTGCTGAAACTTTTAAAACTCTTCAAGAGTCACTAATCAAACTTTATTAATATTAGTCTGATTTGTCAAACTTTATGATTTGTATATTGATTATATTGCATTCTAGCCCTCATGTCTACATTTTATCTGCTATGTCTACCATACAATTTCTCCATTTGTAAGGTCATTTCGTTTTTCCAACTCCTAATAGAATTTAAACACTTGCTCATTGAAGAAATGATTATACTCTCATATGGACATGTATGGACACACACAAATTTCAAATACATGTTGAATAAAAAGCCTCAGTAAAAAGTACCAAAGACACTAGGCCCTTGTTCATTTGTATTTTCACGTTCCATTTTAATTTATTTATATTTCCAAACAGTTATAACTTATCTTTATACTCTTTTAACATATCAATACCTGAATTTTAGAATCTTAGGTTTCTAGTGGATTTATATGATTGAAATATCTGTTGAACTTCTTGAACTTGGACTATGCTTGATAAATAACCAAATATACCTCTGTACATTTTCAGTTGTGTGTTCTCTCAAATGCCACACTAAACTCATCTCTGAGGCATGTCTGATGAGAGAGCAGGGAAAATGGAGGTATTCTGGACCTTAACTATGAAATTTGGTTTGAATCACTGCTCTTCATATATGAGATATACAAGTATTCTGTACTTCAGCTTTCTAATATGTAAAATAACAATGCTATTAAACACTTCTTTGAGTTGATATAAGGATTAATGAGATTACTTGTGAAAAGATAACTGAAAGGCTTTCCTAGTTTGAGCTTCTTTCCCTTGGTTTCTCACTTTTAATTTTATTCAGATTTTAGAAACTTTCTCTGAACTGGTTGCTCGAGACATTCCTCAAAATAAATTTTAAAGCAGGGAGTTATATATTTTTTTCTTTTTCAGCAGGAGTTTTTGTTTTGTTCTCATTTTTCTTGTGTCTGTCCACACAGACATCTTCTGTGTGTCCACAGGCACACATTGTGAAGTAGCTATTGAAATCTAGAGAAACAGGAGAGGAGCAAGAGAATTTGTTTTAATCTGAATCCCCTAGCTGAAGCCAGAGAGAATGCCCTCACAGCAGGGAGGCTCCCTCCAGGTCAGCTGAGCACTGTCAGCTAGAGAGGCCTGACTCCACAGCACCCCTCTGTTGAGCCACCAACTTTCTTCGTGTTGGTTACTGAAGATCCAGGACCTCTCCTTGTTTGACATGTTTTGTTATATTGTGTTTTCTTCTCCAAGTATGATGTGCCATCTTTGTATCTTTTCTTCTGCTCTAAGACTATTCAGTAGGAAGTTGGTCTATCACATTGAGATGAAAGATTCATACAACAAATCCCTCCTGTGCAAGGAAAGGTCAAAGGAACCAATATGCAAGATTTATTAGGAACCCTTCTGGGGTACATCTTCCAGACTCTGTGCGCATATCTGAAACTAAGGAGCATTTCCCCTCTATGTTTAATGAAATTAATTTTTGTTTGCTTTTGCTAAGTTTACCAAGTAATATAGTAAGAGATAAAATTTTAAAATAGAGATTTATATAAAAGCTACTAAGAATTCTCCTTGCAGCAGTGTTAGATAATATATGACTGCAGAATTTTTTTTCAGTTAAAACTAAAATTCAGCTAATTTTCCAGATAGTATCCACATTCAACCAAGTAAGAATTTCTTCCTAAAACTAGGCCCTTTGAGATGAAGAAAATGGCCTGACATCCAAGAGCTGTAGATAACAAGTTAGTAAGAAAGGAAAGATACTAAAGAGAGCCTGCCGAATCTCAAACTATCACAGTTTGCTCATGGTTAAAGGGTTAAGTGAAGAAAATCAGCTTTTTAAAAATGAAATATGTATTACTTAAGAATTACAAGTTTAAAACCAGTATTAACTTTGTAAAATCAGTATTAACTCTGTAAAATATGTATATTTACCTATAGACACATATATTTTATCACATAGAATGAGTTTGGATTCTAAAACTGCCACTTACAATTTATTCAACTTAAAACAAGTCACTTTTCTGGGGTTTAGTTTATCTAAAATAAGAGTACTAATATCTATTTTATAGGATTGTTGGGCAATTAAGAAAATGCTTGGTTCTTAAGTGCCTAGTTCAGTACTATAACAGAAAGCTTTTAATGAATATATAAATATTCACGGTCACCATCATCACTGTCACCATTACTTACATCCTTAGTTACTCACCAAGTACTGTGAAGATTTTAACACACACACACACGCATACACATACAGACAGAAGATATGAAACAACCAGCGAAGGAAAAAGATACCTAAAGAAGAGGGAATGGAGAAGTACACTCTCAAGTGCTGTGGTGGTTTTAACGTCTGTCTACTGATTTGTTGATGACCCAAGAGGTGAAGCTTAATTCCCATCCCCTTGAGTGTGCGCTGCATTTAGTGATTCACTTCTAAAATCAGGATACACCAGGAGTAAAGGAAAGTCACTTCTAAGATTAGATCATGAAAACAGGATGGCTTCCATCTCGGGTGTTCTTTCTGTTGCTCTCTCTTTGATCCCTCTTTTTAGGGAAAGCCATGTTGGGAGAAGCCTGAGGGAGGATCCTACAGAGTAAGGAACTAAAGCCTAAAGCCTCCTGCTGGTGGTAACATAAGTGAGCCTGGAACTTCAAGCCCCGGTCAATAGCTTGAAAGCATCTCATTAGAGGTCTTGAGCAAGAACCACCTCATTCTATATTCTTGCCTCTCAGCAACTATGTGAAATATATATTTGTTCTAAGCTGTAAATTTAAAAGTTATTATGGAGAAATAGACAATATACATCTTAACTAATGAAAGAAACTGATTCAAGGAAATGATGATAGAATCAGACCAGAAACGGGTATTCAGGAGCTGTGTTCGACTCAACCATTTCATCATGGAGCATAGCTTCCTGGTTCCTTACTCATGAATTACTCAACCCTACCTTCCTATTAAACTCTAATAATGTCTGTCATCCTCCTACCCATCTCTTGGATTATTCAACTGTACAAAGGCATGTATCGCTATTGGTAATATCTATATTTTAACTGGATTTTACATAAAACTTCTTAAATCACTTTAAAATCTTTCTAAAATGTGACAATAGCTACATCTTTTTGTGCTTGGTATTATTTTCTTTCCATGTAAGGACAGTTAAATCTAGAGACTTTTTGAACATGTAGAAAAGAAGTATTTCTTGTACCTGAAACCATATATCAACCTCAGGAAAGAAAATTTGGTAACTGTTTCTAAGTTGATCACTCTTTCAGTAATAAAACAAATGGCACATTTCCCAGACTGAAATAATTATTTTAATCTCAATCAATTACTCTTTCCTTCTCTCATTCCCCTCTGTCTCTCTCTCTCTTTGGAGGGTAATATGGGACAAAAAGTTTCTTAATTGAATATCAAAAGATATCACTAATTAATACATCAGGAATCTATTGCTTCCCATGGGTGAGAGTGAGAAAGAACAAAAGTTACAGCTATATATATTTTGCCCACTTTAATTTCCAAAGAAATACATGAAGGCTATAACAGTTGTTTGCTTTGTTATTGGAAAAGGGATGAGGAAAGGAAACAATTTAAAAGAATCTTCACAATAATTGCATATATCTGCATTTAGAATACAATCCTGCAATTGGTTGCTAAGACCTACTGAAACATAAGAGGAAAGCTTTTAAATACTGTACATGTTTTACATGGAGAATTACCCATTTGTGATTTTTAAAAAATATTTTAAATTCTTTAATTTTGTCAATTTTTGTGAATTAAAATAACAGCTTAATATGCAAGTTTAGGACAACCTTTCTCAAAAAGAAAACAATCAGTAATTTACCATGGCTATCTAGATTCATATAAATCCATTATAAAGGTTATGCTGTGATTTTTTTTGTTATGGTTTAATCAAAATGCCTTATTATGAGAAATGTATGAGAAAATTCAAATCCATTAGAGAATTCAATTATGTAAAGCACTTTAACACTTTATGAAGAACACATATTTCACAGTCTAATCTTGATTACTTGAAAGCTGATTTCATAAAATTGCCAGAGTTTGTAAGTTAGGATAAAGTCCCCTTCTTTCCTAATTTTTAAAACAATATCATCCCACATTTCTAGTAGTCCCTTTTCTCTTTTTCACATCTAAAATAGCCTTCTGGGCTCTCTTTTTACTGTACTTCTCACCAAAAATGTCGTATTTGTTCCTACACATATTTTCAATTTACAGGTAATAAAGGGGGAAATGTATTGAGAAAAGAGATGAGGATTACAGTCTTCACTTTGACAGTATCTCTGGGACCTTGGCCGTGTTACTTCATTCTCCTTAGATTCATTTTCTTCAGCTACCAAATTAAGCTTTGTTCCAGTTCTTGCTCAGCTACAACATTTTATAACTGTCAAATCTGATATCCAAATCTTGCCACATCTCTTTAGTTGCAAATTTCCTGGTATTTCTCCCGTTCTGTACATTTTTCCACTTGCTGTTGCTTCGAATTCAAATTCCCTTAAACGAATGAGAAAGGTCTGCCTACATAGCCATTCCTTGATTCCGCTGGTAAGGACGCCAATATTTCCACTACCCAGACTTGGAAATTCATAATTCTTGTCTTAACCTTCCCTTCTTCTTCAACATTAAATGAGTTGCAAAACTCACCTGAGATTTTCATTTCTATCTCTTTTCAGTCTAGTATCTTTCCATTTGCATCACACTATTTCTGATTTTTATTGCTACTCACCTAGACAACTACTAAGGTTTCAACTTAATTTTGCTGCCTACAGAGTCCCCACCACCCAGTGACACACTGGAAATATCACTGGGAAGCAGGGATACTGTCATTCTAACTTCTGAGCCCCATGGTATACGGGGCAATATTTTAGAATTAAAGACGTTATCAATTAGCCCAAACTTTTGAGGATCTCACAAACTGATTTAAATTATATTTATATTAAAAGTATCACAGAATGAATTAAAAGTCATCACAAAATGACACAAAGCAAATATTTTCCCAGCCCTGAGTCATGGCTCATTCCAATAAGAATTTGTTGAGCACATTTCATGTAGCAGACATTATGCTAGATATTAAGTAAATAGAGATTACCATTTTCTGCATTGGAGAATTCACTGCTTGGTACAGAGCAGACAGAACTGTAAACACAAATAAATCACAATATAAACAGAACAAAAGCCCATATTGGAGAAGAAATACACTTTATGCCTTGCATTTAGCTTTTCCCCCATTCAACTACCAAGGAAGAACATTTTTAAGGCAAACAAAGTAGCTACCCTGTATTTATCCTGTTACTTTGCTGCAAGAATTTAATGAAACATATTAATTCTAAAATACTCAAGAAGCACACAGTAACACTGGAACGTAACTACAGATACTGTGATATTATAACTTTGAAAGCTGAAATTGAGTTTTATTTTTAAATAAATTATAGTCTTTAAAAATAATTCAATAACAAAAAAATATTTACTGAAATCATGATCATGAAATCAAACTATATGTGGAGATGACAGATAAAAAAACTTAATTAGTAATTAAAACAAATCCCATTTAGATATTTGTTTCTAAACTTTCCACTGTTAAATCTCAATACAATCCTGGAAGCACTAGATATAGAGAATTAAATCTGGAATATTATTAAATACAAATGAAACACATAATTCTGGATAAATGACCTATGTTTCCTCAATATGTCTAGTATTCTTGCAATTATAAGGAGATAAATGCCTAGGTTAGCTCTTTACAATTGCAAGAAAACTAGATGGAATTTCAAGATAATTCATTAGTTTTATAATGTTCTTATTATATCCTCATAACATTTATATGAATACATCCAACACATTCAGTACTTTTATTTTAGAATTCAGAGGAGGGGAGAGGGAGGGAAGGAGAGAAAGTGAGAGAAATCTCTAGTAGGTATTTTAACACCTAAAATTGTTAACATTCCTAGAGAATTTCACAAGTAAAACTAACCTTCTGTACACACAAAATTTAGTACATCCTAGAATTATATGTGGAAAGAAGTTTTGTGAACCAAGAAGTGATCAGATAGACACCCATCGGATGCATTATTATTAAACTAACTTTAATGAGATGAAATTACCTCTGATAGAAATATTGTAAGAATAGGGATGGATTACATGCAAATAGGCCCACAAAAGATGCTGGGTTAAGCTGTGTGAACACCTCCAAGACCTAGAATGATGGTCAAAGAACACAACACAGTGACCACCGATCTGAGTCACAGAGCAATTTAAAAATTCTGTAAGAGCCTTGACCATCAGGAAACTTGATGGAGCAATAATTTACCAATTTCTCGTTGTTTGAGTGCTTAATGGTATAGGCCAATGTGGGGAAATTAGATGAACTGTCACTAGGTATCTGAAAATCATAGAACTAACAGAAGATGATGCTTCTGAAAGAAGAAGCACCACCTAAGGAAAAAAAAAACCAACTTGATTAATCTACTGTCTGAAACACACACTTCCTCTCATTTTGACGTCTGCTACTTGTGTCTTCACAGAAAAAAACAAGGAACAATCACATGTAATAAAAGAAAAATACTTTCATATCTTGCAGCCTTAAATATAACCAGATATCTAGTGAGCTACTTTAATAAGGTGGTGATCACAGAATATTCCCTAAAGAAATGAAAGACAAAACTACAAGTGCTCCCGAGCAGAAAGATAGAATCAATCCAATAAACAGCTGAACAGGCTGCATCTGAAACGGCTCACTGATCATGTCACCAAGTTGGTATTTTGAACCCATCAGAGATCCTTACCAAAATTACAGGTATTCAACAGAACATACTTACTTAGAAAAGAGATTATTAAAAATCAATATACCATTCATCTTTCCATTAAAACTAAAAAATACTTCAAAAAGACAAGTAAAAATTGAAAGATATCCCCAAGAATGAGTGTGAAATGATATCAAGGGCATTTCTGGACTAAGAGCCAGACTTTTAATGGCTACACTTCTTGCTCTCTGTCAGTTATTAACTTGATTGATTTGGAAGAGAAGTCAGTCAGCTTCCTACTCTATTGGTCCATTTGTGAGCCTTGATACCAGTTCTCCCTTCAATTATAACATGTTCCACCTAGTTGACCTAACCTTTTGTTCCACCAAAGAAGCCTCAGCTCTAAAGTACATTCCACACATTTTTAATATAAAATGATTGCAGAAAATATTATAAACAGCAAAATAAAAAACAAGATTATAAAACATAACAAATGCTGTTTCCATCAGGAGTAAATTAAATGATATTAATTGATAGAATCCAAGTGGTATGTTACTTTAAAATAAACATTACATTTTAACACATTTTTAAATCCTGCATGTCAAAATAGTAAGTCACCATGATTTTCTCTCTGTAAGTTAAAATCTGGTGTGTTAAGATCATTCTAATGCATATTGTATGTATGTATATATGAATATATAAACTTCTATTAAATTAGAAAACTGCAATGATTATAAATGTTAACACAAAAGCCTAATTTATGCCTTGTAAATAAACACATATGATCTATCCAAGAGATTGTTTTTTGACGTATCTTTTATAGTTCACAGGGAGATAAGAGTTAAAAGTGACAAAAAGGAAAAGTTGGTCGAAATTTTTTGAATAGAAAACTATTTTTAAATCTCAGATATAATTTTGAACGTATCACAACCATAGTTTTGCTATAAACATTAAAATATTTATATAACCTGAATTTTAAAAATATATAGCATAAGATATTACTAAGATTGCATTACTTCAGTGTGACTCTGCAAACATGTCTAAACTAGATTTTTTCAGACTTTTATAAAACTCATAATTTTCATGAGTCTCTTATACAAGCTCATACTGAAATATCTACAGATCCTTATACTCTTCCAATTTACCCCTGCCATGCAATTGGTTTATTCAAGGAATAATCCTTCAAAAGTAAATGGTTGAGAAATTAATTTTATAGAATTTTCATGTAAAATATTTGTGTCCTATTCAATGTTATTTTCCTCTGGCCAAAGAATAAAACAAAGCCAAATACACAAAAAAGTAAAAACAAAACAAAAACTCTCTAATATTTCTACTCCTCTGTTCATCAATGAATAAAAACTGGGGAATCTGTCAATTTCTTATTGCTAATGAGCTATTTAATACTCAGCTCTTGAATCTGCATCTAGTCTAGATAAAATATAGTAAAGAGAGGTTACTCTCAAGGTAAATTTATGTACTGTTTCTATATCTAGAACATGATACATACTTTAAACAACTTAAAAGTATAATAATTTTAAAATTAAAAGTATACCAATTGGTGAGTATACATGTATGTGTGTGTCATATGACTAACAGTTTAAAATATCTAATATTCCTCCCTTTGGACTAAAATATGATTATATTCTTCACACAGGAGACCACTTTACAGAATCTCACATATAGAATATAACAAGGAAGCAGCATTTATTTTTACATGATAGAGTCCTGCTACCTTTTAATAACAGATGCAACCTCTCCCCAGTTCTGCTACTCTATTGTTATCATTTCTCTTGCCCAGCTTGTGTGACTGCAAAGGATCGGTGACAGAATAGGAAAAGGCTACCTTTTAGTCATTTACAACAGCATTCAATTTCAAAGGTGTTGGCACAAATTCATAAATGTTTCTTAATTCTTCCTCTTTGAATCAGTGATCTCCTTCCCTGAACTTATTTTTGACTCCTAACTGTTATTGTTGGGCTTTTTGAGTGTCTGCACCATCAAAAACATAGAAATGTGAATGCTGGAACCAGGTCCTATCAGACTCAATGCCAAGTTATAAAATACAAAAACAACTGATAACTCTAATTACAGATAAAAATGCATAAGGATGAGGGTTGGGGGAAGAGTACTGGGAGTTTGGGATTAGCAGATGAAATCTATTATATAGAGGATGGATAAACAACAAAATCCTACTGTATTGCACAGGGAACTCTATTTGACATGCTGTGATAAACCACAATGAAAAAGAATATGAAGAAGAATCACTCTGTCATATAGCAGAAACAGAATCACTTTATTATACAGCAGAAAATCAACAAATGCTATAAATCAATTATATTGCAATAAAAATTTAAAAAGAGGATGGGGAACACATGTACACCCATGGCTGATTCATGCTAATTATGGCAAAAACCACTACAATATTGTAAAGTAGCTAGCTTCCAATTAAAATAAATAAATTTTTTTAAAAAGAGACAAATACTGATTAGTACTGCCCATGAAAAAATACAAAAGGAATAGATACATTTTTATCAAAAAAGACAAAACATTTCAACCAGATAAAAACACTTATTTGTTAGCACCAGGAGAAATTTTGCATTTTTGTTCTGATTATAGTAGATTCCAGTTCACAAGGAATTGAACTGCACCTTGATCAATCTGTCTCCCAAATGGATTACTAGTTTTCATATGAAGCCAACATCTGATAAAAAGATTTATCTGAAGGAGATGATAACACAGCTCATGAGATCCATCAGGTGGAAATGTTTGAGGCAGAGCAGGTAAACCAAAAGGCATAATAGCTTTCAAAACTTAGTGGAAGAGATCCAAATTACCTCAGCAGTTGACAGAAAAGGAAGACTGGGCAGTCAGAGGTCAAGATGGGTAATGGATTTTACAGGAGTCCGTGCCCAGCCATTCCGAGCACTCAGGCACAGGAAAAGCTCTGTCCTGCCCTCTGAGCTCTCGAATCTCACATGCCTCCTAATAATGGCTACAAAGAGAAATAAATCTTTAATTTCTCAAATATAATCAGATAAGTGGACACTGAACCTATCATTGTTATCCTATAATCAGCAAACATACATTATTAAAACATCAGAATGATGACATTTAGCTAAGAGATTTGCAAGATACAGAAAGCACTCAAGCCTTTACTTTCAAGGAGTTATCTTCAAACAGAATTTTAGGTTTGTACCTCTGAGCCAACTCTTATTTATTCCCCAAATAGCCTAAGTTAACCTTTACTGCCCTATTTTTTTAAAATAGAAATTGTGAAGATGCATGGCCCAAAAGAGAACTTCATTCAATGACACAAGAAAGTAGACTTTATCT
Organism: Budorcas taxicolor; assembly: GCF_023091745.1. Classification (NCBI taxonomy): domain Eukaryota; kingdom Metazoa; phylum Chordata; class Mammalia; order Artiodactyla; family Bovidae; genus Budorcas; species Budorcas taxicolor. The sequence continues at coordinate 39,502,843 of NC_068913.1, read as the reverse complement.
TGCAGTTTGTGTAAAACCATCCTGTCTGTCCATATAATTGTCAAACAATACTTCATATGTTGTTAGCATTAATCGTTAATGCAAACCTATTTAGTAGAAGTTGGCATTTATAAATTAGTACCAGCAAAGTAAAAAATAAAATCTTACTAGTAAGGTTGACTTAAAACCATGACTGCTGTTAAACAATACATCGGAGATAATCAGAAAAAGTAAATTTTTGAAAGATTTTCATCAGAATTCTCTAAATTCAAGCCAAAGAGCAGAGGCAAAGTTAATATACGGATATAAACCAAATTAAATGCCATATAGTATTATTTTGCATTGCCACTTGATATACTGCTGCTAATATAGTCATATATACAGGAAAATAGGATAATAATTAGGGAAACAATAAAAAGGTATTTCTGAATTTCAGTGAAGCAACACTATAATAACACTGACAAAAGTTACAGCAGTATATTCATCAAAATTGTTAACCAGTGCTAACTTAAACCTAACGTGAAAACTGCAGAATGGCTCATAAAAATAAGCCAGAAATTATTTTTATTCTTATCTCTAAACCAGGTCAACTGAAATAAAAATAGAACTGGTGATGAATAATCAGCTCCCATCTTACCATGCTGCTATTCAGAAGGCAGAAATAACTCTGATAGAACCATTGATGAAGATAAAGAAGAACAGAAACAAACTTCTCTTTCAGCACTTCACAGTTTTCAAGTTTTTCTAAACATGGTTGAGTTTGAAGGTAAAATAACTAGCTGGTCTCTGGAGGTTTTACACATGCTTATACACATGTTTTGGTTAGTGGCTGCAGCTGTTTTCTCACTGTATATAATATCCTCTTTAGTACATACTCAGGCTAAATAAAACTATATGACTGAGATAGGACTTAACAACTTTTTTACATGTAATGACTAATGCAAGTGCTTAATTTTTCTTCAAAATATAGTAATATACCTACAGATGAATTCAAAACTGTTAATCATAAAAACTAATTTAAAAATCTATTTTGCTAAGTAATTTGAATGATCTCCCTAATATCATGAGTCCTAGCTTCTTAATTCATCCTTATATCTTATATTCATTCTTACCTCTGTACCAGTTATATTTTTAATAAGGATAACATTAAGTATTAGTTGACATATTTTTAAATGCTTTTCTGGATATCCTTAAAAATATATGCAGGCTTAAAATATTGCATTATATTGATTTTTGCTTTGAGGATTTAAAGGGCGAATTTGACAAAAGAGAAAACTGATACATTTCCACATTTTGCAGTGTTGTATTCTTTTCTTTCAATGAAAACCACACAAATAAGCTTTGGACTACAAACCCAGGACCCATAATAAATCAATATCTTCAAACTACTTTGATGGACAAATATGGATTTTATAATTAGTGAGAGGTAAGTTATTTTGTATATGTATTCCATACAGGAATTTAACAGTGTATTTGGCAATGTAAAGATGAATTTAATGACTGAGTGAGCTTAGACAATCTACACAGCAGATCCTAAAAAGCCTGAGAATCATATCACCATGGTATCAGGTCATTGGAGTGAAAATAGAAAATAGCAAGACCTATATTCAAATATTTGAAAACGAGGAATATAAAAATATGAAAAAATTTAAACTGATACCTTTAAATTCACATACTATGCAAAATTTTGTTAAATAAATCCAACTCTATTCTATACACAGTATATATATTCTATACTTTATATACTATGTTATTGCTGTTCAGTTGCTAAGTCATCTCCGACACTTTGCAACTCCATGGACCGTAGCACGCCAGGCTTCCCTGTCCTTCACTATCTCACTATCTCCTGGAGTTTGCTTAGATTCCATGTCCATCAAGTTGGTGATGCTATCTAACCATCTCATTCTCTGCCGCGCTCTTCTCCTTTTGCCTCAATCTTTCCCAGCATCAAGGTCTTATCCAATGAGCTGGCCCTTCAAATCAGGTGGCCAAAGTATTGGAGTTTCAGCTTCAGTATCAGCCCTTCCAATGAATATTCAGGACTGATTTCCTTCAGGATTCACAGGTTGGATCTCCTTGCAGTCCAAGGGACTCTCAGGAGTCTTCTCCAACACAGTTCAACAGCATCAAATCTTCAGCACTCAGCCTTCTTCATGGTCCAACTCTCACATCCATACATGACTACTGGAAAAACAATAGCTTTGATTATATGGACCTTTTTCAGCAAAGTGATGTCTTGCTCTTTAATATGATGTCTAGCTTTGTCACAACTTTCCATCCAAGGAGCAAGCGTCTTTTTAATTTCATGGCTTCAGACACCATCCACAGTGATTTTGGAGCCCAAGAAAATAAAATCTGTCACTGCTTCCACTTTTTACTATCTATTGCTGTGCAGTGACAGGGAAAATAAATTAACTTAGATTTACAATTTTTCCTGTGAAATTGTGATGGGCTTACAATTACAGATCATTTAGAGCTACAAAAGGGTTCAATTCAGTTCAGTCACTCAGTCGTGTCCGAGTTTTTGAGACCCCATAGACTACAACATGCCAGGACTCCCTGTCCAGCACCAACTCCCGGAGATTGCTCAAACTTATGTCCATAGAGTCGTTGATGCCATCCAACCATCTCATCCTCTGTCATCCCCTTCTCCCACCTTTAATCTTTCCCAGCATGAGGGTCTTTTCCAATGAGTCAGTTCTTCGCATCAGATGGCCAAAGTATTGGAGTTTTCAGCTTCAGCATCAGTCCTTCCAATGAATATTCAGGACTGATTTCCTTTAGGATGGACTGGTTTGATCTCCTTGCTGTCCAAGGGACTCTCAAGAGTCCTCTCCAACACCACAGTTGAATTCTTTGGCACTCAGCTTTCTATATAGTCCAACTCTCACATCCATACATGACAACCGGGAAAACCACAGCTTTGACAAGACGGATCTTTGTGAGTATCTAGATATTTGAACTAGCCATAGTTTAGTTAATATATTAATTTTTAATTTAATTTACTGCTTCCTAAAACCTATACTAAACATGAATAACAGAGTCAAATGTATCAAAAAAACCAAAATAGAACATTGAGAAAAAAATCAAAAAGTCTGATGTATGTTTATGATAAAGGATTTTCATAAATCATTTGGATAAAAAATGCTATTTTAAAATGAATACAGATGCAATCAATTATTTGAAAAAGTCACTATAATTTCATTTTATATTATATACACAAATAAATCAGATAATGCGGTCAATGTTAAAAATCTTCGAAACAATTTTTTATTGAGAAATATGTTTATCTTATATTAGAAGCAGTTTAAATATATAGCAATCATATATTTATTATAATGTGAAGTATGTTACAACTAAATAATATGATAAATAACTATAATGCTTAAAAACTTTATTAACATAGAAATACCTGAATGTTTCAAAAGCAACACACAAAATCAAATATAATCTCAATTTCACTAAACAACATGTATAGAAAATGAGCAAAGTTCAACAAAAATGTTAATCATCTGTGGATATGAAGTGTTAACCTTTCTGTGTTTTGAGGGTTTCTCTTTACATTGAGCAAAAAGAATTAAATATTATGAGGTCTCCTATACCACAGAGCATATGCAAATTAATCTAGACATTCGGTTTTCCCTAGCTCTTTGGTAACCTGTACTTCTGTATGTTTTCTGATTATTCCCAGATTAACAGAGAAATTTGCATGGATAAATTATAATCACCTTTGTGACAGCTGGATCCTACCATTTTAAGCAGACGGAAAATCACTCCATTTGTTTCTTACTTGTGAATAGGTTAAAGTAAATGATAAAAAGAAAAACTTTGTGCGCTAAGTCTACATGTAGAGAAGGCAGAAATTCAGTTCTATGTCACGATTTCACACAGTGCTAGTGATGATCCTACCTCCTCAAAAGTATTTCCAGCAACTGGAACAGATTCTTTAAATTCTACCAATAGAGATGTGTTTCTTTGATTTCAAATTTCTCTTTAAAAAAGAAAAGATCTTTAGAAGTAAGGAGCACATTTAACTTTCATCAGTCACTTGTAAGAATATGAATGCTGCTGTTGCTAAGTCACTTCAGTCATATCCGACTCCATGCGACCCCATAGACAGCAGCCCACCAGGCTCCTCTGTCCCAGTGAATATAATTTTCAAATTCTTTCTGAGAACAAGTTGTAAAGAGTAGTAGGGCAGGGTTAACATGAGAACCTCCTCTCTATGGGAGGAACGGAAGTCAGAGCAGCCTGGTTAAGGTGAAGGATGAAGGCTGGAGGAAGAGATTAGAATAATTAAGACACTCTCTTCCAAATATTCAACTTTGTGAATTACAGATCCTGAAAAGGCATGGGACCAAACTTTCAATGACAGGAATCCATGCATAATGATATTCTTGCTACTAGGGTGAATTTGGGGCTTCTGTGGTAGCTCAGCTGGTAGATAATCCACCTCTAATGCAGGAGACCCTGGTTCAATTCCTGGGTTAGGGCACTATCCTGGAGTGGAGAAGGGATAGGCTACCTATTCCAGTATTCATGGGCTTCCCTGGTAGCTCAGACAGTAAAGAACCCACATGCAATGCAGGAGACCTGGGTTCAATCCCTGGGGTGGGAAGATCCCCTAGAGGAGGGCATGGCAACCCACTCCAATATTTTTGCCTGGAGAATCCCCATGGACAGAGGAGCCTAGCAGGCTACAGTTCATGGGCTCACAAAGAGTTGGACACAACTAAGCAGAGCACAATGTGAATTTTATGATTTGGGTATCAAATATACTTCTGAATTTGGGAGCCTGAATTGGAGGTAGTGTGAAAGCACCCTAGAAGAAGACCAGAAGAATAGCTATAGTATTATATTATATATATTGATGATGAAAGTCGCTCAGTCGTGTCCAACTCTTTGCGACCCCATGGACTATAGAGTCCATGGAATTCTCCAGGCCAGAATATTGGAATGGGTAGCCTTTCCCTTCTCCCTGGGATCTTCCCAACCCAGGGATTGAACCCAGGTCTCCCACATTGCAGGCGGATTCTTTACCAGCTTAGCTACAAGCTCAGCTGAAATATATATATATATATATATATATATATATATATATATATATAATATATATATTATTATATATAATAATATATAATTAATATAATGAAATACCTGTTTTAAAACTCTATGGTTCAGACAGTCTTTGAGGCCCTGTAGCAGAAGAATGGGAGAATCTTTCCAAATACATACTAATGAAATAATTCATTAAAACTCACAGCTGCCTTACATTATATTATTTAATTGGTATCCCAACTTAAAAGTAGTCTCATTCTGCATATTTTATGGTTAAGGCAAACTGGTACCAAATTAATATTAAACAATAATTAAAGTCTACATTCTGTAGCATCCCAGAATTAAACTATATTTTTTCAAAGATCAGAAGCCCCATAAGTGCTGTTACATTGTTAACTATGACAAGAAAATACTGTCAATTTCAACGTAACCCGAGTTATAGTTACAGTTGTGTTTATTCTTGTTTTCCAGAATATTATTTCTCTTACACACATACACTTTAAAGATAACTGAGGAGATTTTAAAGTATTTATTCATGTGTTCCTCCTAACCAATTTTGCACATCCTGGCACATCTCCAATTAACACCAGGAATAAGGTTTGAGCTGGCTTTAACTTGTGAGTATAATTTCACTTGAGTTGACAACCCATGGAGATATACCTATTTACCTATCAAAACTACAGCAACAAAGCACACTAAAATGGGATTTGACAGACCAAAGAGACATTCTGCCTTGAAATTGATTCATTATAACTTTTTTATAACATACTGGGGAAATCGTCTAGAATAACTTGGCCCAAGAAGAGGAAAGAAAACTCATTTGTCTCCCTTGCATGCTTACCACAGTTGGCTTAAAGATCCTTAAACTATACACTAATAATGATGTATATAGTTCATGCATGCCCCAGTTCAACAATTTACACGGACCAATCTGCTACATGACTCTCCTTACAAGAGTACTCTCCTGAGGTCACTGAGGCTGAACCTGGTGTGCCAGGGTGCCACAGCACATCAGTCATCTACCCTGACTTGCCTCAGTGCCCCCTAGCCATCTATATCACCTACCCTCACTTTGTTAGGATCAGAGTATAGGGACTTTACTCTGAATTCAGTAGTTCTTTCAGCTCATTAATATTCAGTACTTTGTATTCATGTAAACCATGCAACTAACTTACCCAAATTAACAGAGAAAGTAAAACCATACACACTAGCTATGCAAACTGATGTAGATTTATTGGTTGGTATGTGCTGAAGACATAAAGATTTTTAAATCCATATAGTTAGAAAATCCAGGAAGCAGAAAAAGTTAAAAGGTGTCATTTATTTGTTGCTTTTGAACTGTGGTGTTGCAGAAGACTCTTGAGAATCCCTTGGACTGCAAAGGAGATCCAACCAGTTCATCCTAAAGGAAATCAGTCCTGAATATTCACTGGAAGAACTGATGCTGAAGCTGAAACCCCAATACCTGATGCAAAGAACTGACTCATTGGAAAAGACCCTGATGCTGGGAAAGATTGAAGGTGGGAGAAGAAGGGGATGACAGAGGATGAGATGGTTGGATGGCATCACTGGCTCCATGGACATGAGTTTGAGCAAGCTCTGGGAGTTGGTGATCGACAGGGAAGCCTAGCGTGCAGTAGTCCATGGGGTTGCAAAGAGTTGGACACGACTGAGCAACTGAACTAAACTGAACTGATTTGTCACCTGCCCCAAACAACGTAAAATTTAATTCCCCTAAAACAGTTAATCAATTAGGAAGCCACTAGCATGACTACATTCCAAAAAGTCTTCCACCAACAATAAACATTCTGCATTCACATAAAATATCATCAGCTTCAAATCAGGAGTTCTAAATAATCTGTGTGAACCAGGCATGCTATTTAAACTCTTGTGAGTCTCGGCTTCCTCAGTATTAAAGGAACTTGCTTTTCATTAAGGTTCTTTGCCAGATCTAAAATCTCATAATTTAATAACACACACAGCCCTGTGATGGGTACAAAGGAAAGACATGCATTTCCGGAGGAACCAAGACAGCCTACAAACAGACAACTATTTTCAGACTAAAATATCTTGAAAGCTATTTTTAAAACTTGCATATTTTCTGATAAACTTGGAACTGGAGCATTTAGTTAGGCTTTGAGGAAAATAGCTTTTTTATCCACGTAAGTAAATAATAGTTGTATTAACCCTATACTACATGCAAAATATTTTACCCTCCTATCATTGTCACCTGTCTTTCACAGGAATGGAGTCACAGACAGTTAGATTTTACTTTCTGAGGAATAAATTTATGTACACAGTATGTTTTTGTGACCAATTAGAGAAACAATCTGTATATAATGTAAGTCACTTGCCTAAATGGTGTTTAATGAGCAATGAAATAGGCTGATTCAAGTAACTCAGTTTTAGTTCCCCAGAAAATATATTTTTTAATATAGAATATTGACTCTGAAAAGAGTTCATATATACATGTATATACATGTAGTCCTCACCACTAAACAATGAAGAATGAAGAGATTTTTAAAAAGAAAAAAAGTTCATCTTCTTAATGCCAATTCATGTCTGAAAGCTAGAAAATAACTTGCCAAATGAATATCTGAATGAAAAACAACACTCATTTCAAAGTATCAAAAGAATGATGAGACAAAAATAGCAGTGGAAAATAGAATCATTCTCTCTAGCCAATTGAAGAAAATGGACATTTCCCCCTAGTACTTTGCCACTATTATGAGGGCTTAGGAGAAATAAAACTCTGATTTTGAGAATTATGGAATAAGAATGGTATAATCTCACAAGTAAGGACTGAAGTGATTGCAAGACCTAAAACCTCTAATCAGCTGCCAATTTGTGTGAGTTTTGCTTGGGAAGAAATTGCTCCAAAATTTCTTCTCTTCATTTCTGCTCCTCAGCTACTAATATAGAACTTGGATTTGCTTGTAACAAATATTCAACTGATTTTGCATTTTGAAAAAACAAGGCCAGAGCTTGAAGAAAAATGTGTCTCAATAATATAAGAAGTAAAGCCATTCAATTGTACTACCAAGTCCTGTAAAAACATCTGCAAGATTTTAACCATGTGCCATATTAAAATGAAAGCTTTTGGTTTAATGAAGAAAACAACTTCAGAAAATGTACTTAAATTGACAGAAGTTTCTACATGCTATAATAAAATTCACTCTGAAGTTACCACTTGAATTGTAGTAATACGTAAGTCATCACTTTCAATTTTCTTTTCTTATTTGCTTGTTAAAAATGTTTCTGCTCCTTACCTGAATTTAATATGATTATTGAAGATTACCTTTGAATGTGGGAATAAAGCAATGCATTCATTAAAAAAAAAATTAACTTAGAAAACTCTGATGCAACATGTGAAAGGTACTAGGTGAGGAATAATTTAGGATACCCCAGAGTTGGCAGCTGCACCTCTAACATGGTTTGAGCCGCCATGGAGGCCTCCTGAACAAAATGCCCTCTTCATTATCTGCCATTAGAATTCTAAAGCTTTTCAGTCCTGAGTTCTCAACTAAACTTGAACACATCTGAAGATAAAACACCATAAGCCATTATCTCTAATTCACATATGTCTCAGAGTGGGCAACCACTTGAGAGCCAAGATTCACAGGGTTGTGGAAAAAAGAGACAATAGGAACCAGGACAAGGAGAAACTCAGGAAAAGGGAGGTGGAGTGGCATGAAACATAGAATTGATCTATTTTACCACTTAGCCTGGGCTCAGTCTCCAAATTTAATTTCCAAATCTACTGACAGTGTTCAAACAGAACCCAGGGCACATTCTCAGGCTAATGTTCAGGACATTCAAATCCAAGCAAACGAGGATCTGTTATCCATTTCTGTAATCTGGCATTTCAAGAATGTTGTATGAATGAAATCATATAGTATGGAACATCTTGAGTTGTTTTGCATAATTCTCTGGAGATGTATTCAGGTTGTTTGTACCAAGTTTGGAATTTTGGTATTCATGTTTTCTGAATATTCAATGGTATGAATGTATCATGGTTTGTTGAGCCACTTATCCACTGAAGGACATCTGGGTTGTTTCCCATTTGGGGTTATTATGAAAAAAAATGCTATAAATATTTGTGTACAGATAGTTGTATGAGCATAAATTTTCATTTTTCTGTACTAAGGGCCCAAGAGTGCAACTATTGGGTTAAACAGTGATTACACATTTACATATTTTAAGAAACTGTCAAACTTTTTCCAGATGATATAATTTCTAGTTATGTGTTGCTGAATCATTTTTGCTAATATATTTTTTTAAGGATTTCAGTGTCTACACTGGGGACACTGATGAGGTATATTGGTCTGTCATTTTATTTTCTTGTATTTTGTTTTGATGTAAGGTAATACTAACTTCACAAAATGAATTGGCAGGCACTCCCTTCTTTAATATTTTCTGGAAAGAACTGTGTAGAATTGGTGTTAATTCTTGTTCAAGTTCTCAGAGAAACCATCTGGACTTGGAAATTTCCTTTCTGGAAGTTTCAAAATTGCAAAATTCATTTTCCTTAATAGTTACACAGCTATTCTAATTACCTGTTTTATATTGAATGAGTTATGGTTGGTTGTACTTTTCCATGAATTAATCTATTCTGTCAGTGTTATCAAATCTGCACCTGTGAAGTTGTATCAATCCTTTATTGTCTTTTTTGATATCTACATGATTTGTATTGATAGCCTCTGCCTCATTACTTTTATCAGCAATTTGGGTCTTCTCTCTTTTGTCAGTCTTGCTAAAGGTTTGTCAATCTTGACGAAGTTACTTTAAAAGTAACAAGTCTTGGTTTCATTTTCTCTATTTTCACTCTCATGGATTTCTGTTCTTTTTTTTTTTTTCCTTCTTTCTTCTTGTTTTGGGTTTATTTTGCTCTATTCTTCTTGATTCTTGAGGTGCAAGCTTAGGTTATTGATCTGATCTGATCTGAGATCTACTCTGACTTTTTCCCCTAAAGTTTGCATTCAGTATTACAAAAGTTCCATAAACACTGATATGTTATATTTTCATATTCATTCAGTACTATGTGTTTTTAAAAATTTCCCTTGAGGCTTCCACTCTGACACATGAATTACTTATATGTGTACTGTTTAATTTCAAAATGTTTGGAGATTTTTCTGTTATCATTTTGATACTGTTTGTTTTCATATGGTTGAAGAACACGTTCTATATTATTTATTTTTCCTGAATTTGTTGACATTTGTTTTATGACCCATGATATGGCATATTTCAGAATATGTTTTATCATCACTTGAAAAAAAAAGTAGATTATGGTGTTGCTGAACAGAATTTATCAGATTCTGGTTATAAAATCCCCAAATAAATCTGCTCTCCATCAACAATGCACACCCTTAAATGGCAGGGGCTCTATATCACTTCCCTCCCAGATACATTTGTTTAAAAAAAAATTAATGGTATTGAATATATCTTAAACTTCTAACTCTATTCTCTCCAACTTTATACATTATTCATTTGTGAAAAGACTGACACACTTTACAAGTTTTAGAGTGCTTTCCTATATAGTAATTACGATCCTTACACCATCTCTCTGGAATGTTGCTGGGTATGATTGACATCTCCTTTATTTTGCTGTTTAAGCTGATGCAACTAATGCAAAACCAATATAGGCAATTGCACGTTCACATTCTGCAGTGCAGAAATTTAGGTGTTGTCTGAGTTAGTATAGGAGAGTGATCGGATTTGAACTCTGACTCTGATAAGTACTATTGAGTGACTTGGACTAGTTAGCTAATCCTTTAAATCAGTTTCCTTATCTTTAAAAATGGGAATTATGGCACTATGTACCTCAAAGGGTTCTGTAAGTGTTGAAAGGGTTAATCCTAGTAGCCAGCTTATATATCAGGGGCCTGGGACAGAATGTATGTGCTGGCTATGATTGCATATTGCCTATGATGGGAAAAAAAGGGAAAACAGTCAATGAAATTCAGCAGGACAATATCCTTGAATTTGACTTACACTGTCACTATTTTAAAGGTAATAAAAGTAAAACAGCAAGATAAATAAACTTAAAAAGGTAAATTCGAAGGCCTGGTTAGCATTGGTATTTAAAAAATACTTCTTTTTATAGTCTAAAGTGCTTATCCCTCATTTTTTCACCATCATGCTTTATAAACTGTGACCCAAAATAACACGGCTAAATGGACTTGTGTCTAAATAACACATTTCATATTTCAACACCATTAACTTTAATTGATTTAGAAAACTGTGGAACAGAGCAGTTTGTTCTTATTAAAAAAATATGCTTCAGCTGAGTTCAGTTCAGTCACGCAGTTGTGTCCGACTCTTTGTGACCCCATGGACTGCAGCACACCAGCCCTCCCTGTCCATCACCAACTCCCGAAGCTTACTTAAATTCATGTCCATGGAGTGAGTGATGCCATACAACCATCTCATCCACTGTCATTCCCTTCTCCTCCTGCCTTCAATCTTTTACAGCATCAGGCTCTTTTCAAATGAGTCAGTTCTTCCCATCAGGTGGCCAAAGTATTGGAGTTTCAGCTTCATCTTCTTTCCTTTAAGATGGACTGGTTTGATCTCCTTGCAGTCCAAGGGACTCTCAAGAGTCTTCTCCAACACCACAGTTCAAAAGCATCAATTCTTCAGTGCTCAGCTTTCTTTATAGTCCAACTCTCACATCCATACATGACCACAGGAAAAACCACAGCTTTGACTAGATGGACCTTTGTTGGCAAAGTAATGACTCTGCTTTTTTAATACGCTGTCTAGGTTGGTCATAACTTTTCTTCTAAGGAGCAAGCGTTTTTTAAATTTCATGGTTGCAGTCACTATCTGAAGTGATTTTGGAGCCACCTCAAATAAAGTCTGTCACTGTTTCCAATGTTTCCTCATCTATTTGCCATGAAGTGATGGGACCAGATGCCATGAACTTTGTTTTTTGAATGCTGAGTTTTAAGCCAACTTTTTCACTCTCCTCTTTCATCAAGAGGCTCTTAGTTCCTCTTCACTTTCTGCCATAAGGGTGGCGTCATTTGCATTGACACCACCAGGTTATTGATATTTCTCCCAGCAATCGTGATTCCAGCTTGGGCTTCATCCAGCTCAGCGTTTCTCATTATGTTCTCGGAATATAAATTAAATAAGCTGGGTGACAATATACAGCCTTGACATACTCCTTTCCGTCTTTGGAACCAGTCTGTTGTTCCATGTCCAGTTCTAACTGTTGCTTCTTGACCTGCACACAGATTTCTCAAGAAGCAGGTGAGTTGGTCTGGTATTCCCATCTCTTGAAGAATTTTCCACAGTTTGTGGTAATCCACACTGTCAAAGGCTTTGGCATAGTCAGTAAAGCAGAAGTAGATGTTTTTCTGGAACTCTCTTGCTTTTTTGACGATCCAACACATGATGGCAAATTTGATCTCTGATTCCTTTGCCTTTTCTAAAACCAGCCTGAACATTTGGAAGTTCATGTTTCATGTACTGTTGAAGCCTGGCTTGTAGAATTTGAGCATTGCTAGTCTGTGAGATGAGTGCAATCGTGCAGTAGTTTGAGCATTCTTTGGCCTTGCCTTCTTTGGGATTGGAATGAAAACTGACCTTTTCCAGTCCTGTGGCCACAGATGAGTTTTCCAAATTTGCTGGCATATTGAGTGCAGTACTTTCACAGGATCATCTTTTAGGATTTGAACTAGCTCAAATGAATTCCATCACCTCCACTAGCTTTGTTGGTAATGATACTTCCTAAGAGAGATGGGAATACTAGACCACCTGACCTGCCTCTTGAGAAATCTGTATGCAGGTCAGGAAGCAACAGTTAGAACTGGACATGGAACAACAGATGAGTTCCAAATAGGAAACGGAGTACGTCAAGGCTGTATATTGTCACCTGCTTATTTAACTTCTATGCAGGGTACATCATGAGGAACGCTAGACTGGAAGAAACACAAGCTGGAATCAAGATTGCTGGGGGAAATATCAATAACCTCAGATATGCAGATGACACCACCCTTATGGCAGAAAGTGAAGAGGAACTAAAAAGCCTCTTGATGAAAGTGAATGAGGAGAGCGGAAAAGTTGGCTTAAAGCTCAACATTCAGAAAACAAAGATCATGGCATCCGGTCCCATCACTTCATGGGAAATACATGGGGAAACGGAAACAGTGTCAGACTTTATTTTTTGGGGCTTCAAAATCACTGCATATGGTGACTGCAGCCATAAAATTAAAAGACGCTTACTCCTTGGAAGAAAAGTTATGACCAACTTAGATAGCATATTCAAAAGCAGAGACATTACTTTGCCAACTAAGGTCCATCTAGTCAAGGCTATGGTTTTTCCAGTAGTCATGAATGGATGTGAGAGTTGGACTGTGAAGAAGGCTGAGCGCCGAAGAATTGATGCTTTTGAACTGTGGTGTTGGAGAAGACTCTTGAGAGTCCCTTGGACTGCAAGGAAATCCAACCAGTCCATTCTGAAGGAGATCAACCCTGGGATTTCTTTGGAAGGAATGATGCTAAAGCTGAAACTCCAGTACTTTGGCCACTTCATGTGAAGAGTTGACTCATTGGAAGACTTTGATGCTGGGAGGGATTGGGGGCAGGAGGAGAAGAGGACGACCGAGGATGAGATGGCTGGATGGCATCACGGACTCGATGGACATGAATCTGAGTGAACTCTGGGAGTTGGTGATAGACAAGGAGGCCTGGCGTGCTGCGATTCTTGGGGTCGCAAAGAGTCAGACACAACTGAGCGACTGAACTGAACTGAAGTGAAGGCCCATGTGACATCTCATTCCAGGATGTCTGGTTCTAGGAGGTTATCTGGGTCATGAAGATCTTTTTTCTATAGTCCTGATGTGTATTCTTGCCACCTCTTCTTGATATATTCTGCTTCTTTAGGTCCATAACATTTCTGTTTGTTTGTTTTTGTTTTTTTTTATGCCCATCTTTGCATGAAATGTTCCCTTGGTATCTGTCATTTTCTTGAAGAGATCTCTAATCTTTCCCATTCTGTTGTTTTCCTCTATTTCTTTGCATTGATCACTGAGGAAGGCTTTCTTATCTCTCCTTGTTATTCTTTGGAACTCTGGATTCAAATAGTTATATCTTTCCTTTTCTCCTTTGCCTTTCATTTCTGTTCTTTTCGCAGCTAATTGTAAGGCTTCCTCAGACAACCATTTTGCCTTTTTGCATTTCTTTTTCTTGGGGAGGGTCCTGATCACTGCCTCCTGTACAATGTCATGAACCTCCATCCTTAGTTCTTCAGGCACTCTTTCTATCAGATCGAATCCATTGAATCTATTTGTAACTTCCACTGTATAATCGTAAGGGATTTGAAATAGGTCATATCTGAATGGTCTAGTCATTTTCCCTACTTTGTTCAATTTAAGTCTGAATTTGGTAATAAGGTGTTCATGACTTCAAGAAACAACAGAAGTTCAAGAGCATAATCATCTTTTGAAAACTGGTCTGGTATAACATGAAAAATTCAACATCTTTTCCATACATACTATGCTCCATGAGAGGTGGAAAAGTTCTTCTTAACAAACAAAAATTTCTCCAAGGCTCTGACTGTTTGGTGCTTGACAAATATGCTTTCCTCTACTCTCAGTATTTGTAATAAATGACACAGATTAATAGTTTGCTGATAAAATAATATAAAAAAACAAATAAATATTAAAAAGTGATTTTTAGATTGCCTCATATTTCCACATTGTTATTAAAGAAATGAATGAAGGTATTTGTAAAAGTAAATGCAAGCCAGACAGATTAGGTTTATTGAGCTAAGGGAAATGTCTCACTATGTATTGCATATGAATTTAAATACAATCCTTCTAATTTCAAGCAGGTTAAGGACATACCATGACCTAAATTGTTTGGAGAATCAAAGCTTCTCTGGTTGTTTACTAATTTAATAATTAATCAGAATGAAGATCATTCATATCCACCCTTGAAAGTAATTTATTTAAAAGCAGATTTCTAATTTGGGGAAGAAATACCATCCTTTCTGATAAATATTTCAGAGTGAGCATAAAAGGTACCCTCTTTCAAGGGTATCATGTACAGCCATATAAATGGTGTCACTCATAATCAAATCACTAAAATAGGAATTAGTTAAGCATGTGCTACACATAAAGCCTTTTGCTGGTCAGCATATGAAAGCTAAATTCTTGCCCTCCAGGTTTATAGTCTAACAAAACTGACAACCACAGGTCATAACCATGAATCCTAAACTTTATGAATCAGTCGAACATCTTTGAATATTAGAACTTTGGATGGCATAAAGGAAATAAAAAACAGTCCCAAGCAATTGTTCCTATTGTTTGCCTTAGCATTTACCCATAAAAGCACCAGTATGTCCTATGCTCTTCCCATGATCATCTTTCCACATTCTCATAATGAGACAGTTATCCCAAAGAAGTTGTTTCATTCTCTGGAGAAAACATTCTCCCATGTTCCAGTAAACATGTCACCTTACTTTGTTGCTGACTTGATATAATGCTATGTGTCTTAGGTGACATGGATTTTAGGAGACCAGCACAGGAAAAGGCAATGATGAGCTGTACTAGTCAGCAATTATTGCACAAAAGAGCAATTCAAGTTGGGTCTTGAAGGCTATAGAGAATTTAAGACATCAAGAGGAGTGTGAACAAAGGCCTACAGGTGGGAAAGCACAAGACACATCTGAAGGCCAATGAAGTACACCTGGAAGGTTTGGGTGGTAAATTAGATCAGTTGAATAGCTTGCAAAAAATACTAAACATATAAATTAAATAGAAATTTAATAGACAACCTATCAGGCTAATAAATTTCAAATATCTTCTACAAACAAAGGAAAGCCATGTATGTTTCCTGGCAATGCATTGTTCTGATGGTGGCATGTAGAGGGAAGGGTAGGAGGGATAGAAGTGGTGGCCAGAGCAAACAAAGTATTAAAGACAAAGGGAGTATACAAGAAATCTGGCTGGAGGTGGGAAGGCTCCAAACAACAATTATGAAAGGGGGGGAAAACAATATAAAAGAAGAAGCAAACAGTATGTTGTGACTTACAGTTAACAGAAATTTAAAAAAATTTTTTTAATTAATACTTATTAATTTTTCTAGCTTTACTGAGATAGAATTCACAAATAAAATCATGTATATATAAGGTATACAATGTGAAAATTATAATCAGAACCTAAAATAGTTGAACAGAAGCAGAGAGAAGAATGGTGGTTACTCTAGGTATAATGTACTTGTAAATCTGCTAGGATTACAAATATTTTAGGTATGTATAAATTAAATACAGGCCTAAAAAATTATATAATCTTTACAAAATACTCCCAACCATTCTTCCTCCTTCTTCTACTATAGTCAATAAATCCATAAATTGGTTGAGACAAGGCTAGAAGTGTGAACATACTAAAGCCATTGTGAGGAAGGAAGTCTATTAGAAAGCGTACTATCTTTTTCAAGGTACTCATACAGCAGATCATTCCCTGGTAGCTCAAACGGTAAAGAACCTGCTTGCAATGCGGGAGACTTGGGTTTGATCCCTGGGTTGGGAGGATCCCCTGGAGAAGGAAATGGCAACCTCACTCCAGTATTCTTGCCTGGAGAATTCCATGGACAGAGGAGCCTGGCAGGCTACAGTCTATGGGGTCGCAAAAAGTCAGACATGACTGAGAGACTTTAACATTCACATTCACATACAACACACATTAGACTAAACTCTAGTACACTTACTATATTAAATACAATTGTTTATTTTATGGTTTTACATATATATATATATATATATACACACATACATATAGGCTTCCCTGGTGACTCAGCAGTAAGGATCCACCTGCAATGAAGGAGCTGCAGGAGACACGGGTTTGATCCCTGGGTTGGGAAGATCCCCTGGAGGAGGATATGGCAACCCACTCCAGGATTCTTGCCCAGAGAACCCCATGGACAGAGGAGCCTGATGGGCTATCGTCCACAGGTATGCAAAGAGTTGGTCATCACTGAAGTGACTGCATGCACACACACATGCATGTTTACATACACACACACACACACATATGTAAATACATGGTATTTAGAAAGTATGAATTTCTCATGCATAATAAACCTTTATATCAGCTGACTATATGCTTTAGTTGCTTCATACATTTTAAATATTAAAACTAGTCTAAAACCACAAGACAACACATATACATAAACATATATA
Organism: Budorcas taxicolor; assembly: GCF_023091745.1. Taxonomy (NCBI): domain Eukaryota; kingdom Metazoa; phylum Chordata; class Mammalia; order Artiodactyla; family Bovidae; genus Budorcas; species Budorcas taxicolor. Next base: position 39,485,619 of record NC_068913.1, on the reverse strand, counting down.
AATTTTACTCACCATATTTTACAATAGTTTTGAATTCTTTTAACTAAAAGTAAAATGTCTGGGTAACTTTTTGAAGATAATATTTTGTCATTTGTAGGGGGATCAATAAGCAGACATTTTAGCATTGCTTTATAGCTGTTTTTTTTTAGTTTATTAAAAATAGATTTTTCCAGTTATTAAAATTCACTTATGTAATACTTCTTTTTATTTCTTGGTTATTCCTCTCATTGTCAGTGATTTACCTAGTCAGTAATTCTACTTAGTTGGATACTCACTATTACTGGAAAAAGAAAGAACAAAACTAGATAGAATATGATTAATAGAATAAAAATTATTTTCACAATACTGGCTCTATTTTGCTAAAATTACTTTTCTTGGACTTCATTTTTTGGGCGCATAGCTTTAAAATTACTATTATCTGTTTTTATGCCTCAAGGAAGGACTGAGGCAAAGACTCTTCAGTTATTGAGACAAAGGCTGGAAAATTCTGATTTTTTTTTTTTTCCTGATATAACAGGAAGTGGTATAAAATAGAACAGCCATGGAGGAATGTGACAACTGGATCCTGAATATAAAGAAAGCATGTATTCTTTCTACTAGTATGTCTCCTAAGACCACAGACATTATCCTATGAGTTTTTCCCTTTGCACTATATTTAACACTGACTTGGGCATGCCATGCCTTTGTAACCCTAGCTTTGAGGTTTAGCTCATCATTTATCAGAACAAACCCTTCTACAAGGATAGAAGGCAGGATTAATTATACAAAAGTCTTACCATAACCATCAGAAACAGTTTCCAGCATTCTATAGGATTCAGAGAGAACCCGAGAAGGATGTCCCTCTCACTTGGATGTCTAGAGAGGAGGGTCATATGGGATCAGTGAAGAGAAGTGAAGTCGTTCAGTCATGTCCGACTCTTTGCGACCCTGTGGACTGTAGCCCACCAGGCTCCTCCGTGCATGGGATTCTCCAGGCAAGAACACTGGAGTGGGTTGCCATTTCCTTCTCCAGGGGATCTTCCCGACCCAGGGATTGAACGCAGGTCTCCTGCATTGCAGGCAGACGCTTTAATCTCTGAGCCACCAGGGAAGCCTATGGGATCAGTACAGGTAATCAAAGAAACACAGGCAGATCATTAAATAGGTATCAAAGCTCAGTTAAGATAATCTTGAGATAAAGGTAGGGCCTTCTTCATTTCTGACCCTCTACACTCTTCAGATTTCCACTCTGAAGAAGCAAAGAGCACAATAACAGAAGGAAATATTAAATGGATGGATCAGTCGACCTATGTCCCTTCTATTTCTCAATATTAGGATTTTTATAACCAAGATCACTCAATAACAACTATGTTGACATTTTACTATCCAACAGTGAATAACTAACTTAACTCTGAACTGTTGATAAGAAATAGTAAATAGTTGGAACTTTTTTAACAGTGACTAGATGATTCTGAGACATTCTTCTTTGACTGTGTAACTAAAATTAACATGATTACATCAGTTAAGAAGTGATTTTGACAACGAGGGGAAAACTCCAGTTTTTATTCTAATTTATCCCTCCGTCTCTTCCTTTTTTTCTATTTGACAGTCCTATATGGCACACACACATATTTTCTGTGGCGTGGAGGCTGAAGAATATTTGACCAGTCGTTATAGTACTGGGCATCCAAAGCAGGTCCCTGAAGTTCAATGCAACTGAACGCAGAAGGTAAGGGGTGAGGACAGCGGAGTTGTGTTCATACATCCTGACACCATGGTGTCAAACACAACAGCTGTGGCTCAACAAAGCCCTAGGCTTGTTTTCTAAACTTTGGTAACATACACAGATTTCACTTTGGTTTATTTCAACAATAGGAATACTTCTTCAAAAAAGAGGTCTACTCTTGTTCTGCCCAGGATTTTAAAAAAAGGAAAGGATACTAAGGCTCTTCTCCCTACTGAATTTATATTCTGGTAGGGGAGAGGCTATTGTATGGCAGCATGTAAGAATGTCACTGAAGCAGTATTTAGAAGACAAAAATGTCAGTCAGGTGTGGTTATAGACGCACAGTAAGGTGATGATGAAGTTATATTTAGACTTTAATGCCAGATCCAGAAGTAATTTGAAAAATCCTTCTCTCTTCTACTCCACAAGAAAGGCACACACAGTATCATGTTTAACATTCTATTACCATTTCTTTTAAGTAATAAATTATCTTTCTTAGAGTACTGTGATTTTTGCTTGCTTATGCAGCCAAGGAAAGTAGGAGGAAGATGTGTTTTTCCCTCTTTTATGTAACTGTCAGTGTCTGAGGGAATTAACAGCCTCCTGAACATTGCTACGAAAATCATAAAGTTCCATGGAAAGTGTCAGACTCTTTTCAAAAATCAGTGATAAGCAAAATTCCCATCTGGACCAAAAAATTTGTTTTTATTCAGAAACCATCATTGTTTTGTTTCTGAGCTGAATGACATCTCTGTTCTAGACTTGAGTAGAATTCTACAATGGAGGGAATATATAAGGTGTGAGGGTACCTCAGAGATTAAATTTGTGTATGTTGTCAAAAAAGGATTGAGAGCTTCAAGTGATAGATTTAGATATGCTTCTGAAGTAAACACCAAAGAACCAATCTTGAAAATGTAACCAAGTCTTTGATGTAGCAAAGACAGCACTTTCTGAGAGCTCAGAAGAGAGAAAAGCTCATATCTGGGCTGATCCAGATGTCACTTTTAAAAAGGAACCTGCAAGTCATCTGTCTCATCTCTGGCATAAGCCTCATGGTAAATTCTGTTACCATACAAGACCATTAGCATTACTTTTTTCTTAATACAAGGTTATAAATTTATGCTCCTATTGACAATGATATATATACAATGAGTCCACATTTGGGGCATTATATTTGGATGTGAGAGTTGGACTGTGAAGAAAGCTGATCGCCAAAGAATTGATGCTTTTGAAGTGTGGTGTTGGAGAAGACTCTTGAGAGTCCCTTGGACTGCAAGGAGATTCAACCAGTCCATTCTGAAGGAGATCAGCCCTAGGATTTCTTTGGAAGGAATGATGCTAAAGCTGAAACTCCAGTACTTGGGCCACCTCATGCGAAGAGTTGACTCATTGGAAAAGACTGATGTTGGGAGGGATTGGGGGCAGGAGGAGAAGGGTACGACAGAGGATGAGATGGCTGGATGGCATCACTGACTGGATGGACATGAGTCTGAGTGCACTCCGGGAGATGGTGATGGACAGGGAGGCCTGGCGTGCTGCGATTCATGGGGTCGCAAAGAGTGGGACACGACTGAGCGACTGAACTGAACTGAACTGAATGTTCAAGAATTTGCTCTAGAGTTAAGAATAAATTTTCTTTTAAAAATTTTGTCAGATAAACACATACCAAAGTCACATTCTACTTTGCATAGCACTCAAGAAATAAAAGCTAGTTTTATGTAGCAATATGTACATATCTATTACTGATGTCTTGACTCTTATGTGAAATAGTCTATCTAAAATCTACACATGAAATTCACACAGGACTGAAATATAATCTTATGAATTAAAGTACAGTAGAATGTGAACTTAGTGGCTCCTTTTTAAGGTCTCAGAAAAAATAAAAAACTATAATCACCTTGCTAGTATATCAAGTCTGTACAACAATAAATGACACTTTTCATTCTTACTTCTTTGAACTGTAAAATATAAATCAGACAGTAAAAGAACTTATTTTAGGTATGCTAAAGCTCAACTGATTTCAGCATTAACTGAAGCAGAAAAACATACAATAAATAAATGTAATGAATAAGTAAATAAACCTATTTAGCATATATTACCTATGAAACAGATATAGCTATTAGCTATGATGATTACAGATTCCAAAATGCTTTTAGGATCAGACTTGTCAACCACTGGAATTATTTACATATTTTACTTTGAACTAAAAGAAAGCACATATTTATCAATATCTAGGATGTCCATCGGAGAAGGCAATGGCACCCCACTCCAGTACTCTTGCCTGGAAAATCCCATGGATGGAGGAGCCTGGTGGGCTGCAGTCCCTGGGGTTGCCAAGAGTGGGACATGACTGAACAACTTCACTTTCACTTTTCACTTTCATGCATTGGAGAAGGAAATGGCAACCCACTCCAGTGTTCTTGCCTGGAGAATCGCAGGGATGGCGGAGCCTGGTGGGCTGCCATCTATGGGATCGAACGGAGTCGGACACGACTGAAGTGACTTAGCAGCAGCAGCAGGATGTCCATGGTGGCTCAGACGGTAAACCGTCTGCCTACAATGCGAGTTGATCCCTGGGTCAGTAAGATCCTCTGAAGAAGGAAATGGCAACCCACTCCAGTACTCTTGCTTGCAAAATCCCATGGACGGAGGAGCATGGTAGGCTACAGTCCATGGGGTTGCAAAGACTTGTACACGACTGAGCGACTTCACTAGAAGGAGGCATATATTCATCAATATCTAATAACTGAAAAAATCATAATTGTACAAAACTTTTTAATATTCTAAACTCGAGCCGTCCACCACTCAATGTAAATTACACACGTGATTTGGCTCTAGTCAAGTACTGCATTTTATTGGAATAGTCAATTTGCTATCTTTTATATAACTTCCCCTGCCTCTTGGCCCCACCCTGCAAACACAAAAACTGAGGACTCAAAGGAAACAATATGAGACTCTGGAGTTAGAAAGATCTGGGTTTGAATTCTGTTTCTACCACTTTGTGATATCAAGCAAGTTATTTTAAAATCTTTGACATTCTATAATTGAAACATCAATACTCATAATGATATTTTAAACTACGCCTAAGGTAATTGTTCTAAAGTAAGCATATAATCAACATACACTGAATACATCTCTTACTGAAACCTACATAGATTTATTACTTATAAAACTCAGGAAATTTTTAATCTCTGGCTAAAATATTACTTTTGCTTTCATAAATTTAAATAATTTCATACTTTTTCAGCTCTCTTTTATTTGACAGATTTGGTTTAGTTATCTCAATAGTTTATTTCCTCGATGATGATTCTTATCTTGCTCCACATGAAATAGTAAATTGTTCATGAGTGTTACATAATGTTAAGCTAAATACCCTACTTAAATTTCCTTTAGAACTCTGAATCACAAGACAGAATACATCTGTATGCAAATATCACTTTAAATTGAAAACATAATTATCAACACAAAGACTACTAATTGGCACACTGCTGATAGATGTTAGTTATCTAATATATGTGGAAGTAAAGGATAATTTGAATGATACATGGCTTACTTTTGGCACAAGAAACTGTGACATTTCAATGCAGCAATGGCTGAAATCTGTTGCTTCTAAGAATAAATCTTCTAAAATTAACTTTGCCAATCACGAGGCAATCCTACCTCACATTCAAAAAATTTCAAGTTTATTTATTTAGGGATCATCTTTCCCAGAACTATCCTGAAATCTTACATTTCTTAGCAGATATTTAAGTGCTTCACTGATAAAAGATAAAACTCAAATAAAACTCAAACCCACACTTTATTTTTCTGAGAAGATAATGTCACCAGTTTTTGTGACTCAGAACTAAAAGGACAATGATTTTAATCAAGCAAATGAGTAGACCTGAAAGAGTTCTAAGAAGTGCATTCAGTACTTTAAGAACTGGAGGGGGAAGGTTTTGTTAGAAATGGAGAATCGCTATGTGTCTTGCAAATTCAGCCTCACGTAGTTTATTATGATTTTTCCAATCACACAGAATAATTATTTACTTCTGATTGCACACTGGATAGCAGCTTCTTAATCCATCTAAATGATGACTGTGGTGTTTCTTGTAGAAGAAAAGATACAAACTATTTCAATAAAACTATTATGTTTCATTAATACACATATCAAAAAGCCATTTTTCACTTTATTAAGCAACTAAATGACTTATAAACATATAGTATTCAAAAACTGAATATGCCTATTAAATTATATCATGAAATCTTCACTATATTGAAAAATTTTTAAGGTGATAATAAGGAATACTGATTGACTATCCTCAGAAAAACACACCACCATTGTGTTTGTAAAGATTAGAGGTTTATAAAACATAGTTATTCTTTTTCTTCAGTTCAGTTCAGTCGCTCAGTTGTGTCTGACTCTTTGTGAGCCCATGGACTGCAGCACTCCAGGCTTCCCTGTCCATCACCAACTCCCAGAGCTGACTCAAACTCATGTCCATTGAGTTGGTGATGCCATCCAACCATCTCATCCTCTGTCATATCCTTCTCCTTCAGCCTGCAATCTTGCCCAGCATCAGGGTCTTTTCAAATGAGTCAGTTCTTCACATCAGGTGGCCAAAGTATTGGAGTTTCAGTTTCAGCATCAGTCTTTCCAGTGAATATTCAGAACTGACTGGTCGTATCTCCTTCTGGTCCAAGGGACTCTCAAGAGTCTTCTCCAACACCACAGCTCAAAGCATCAATTCTTCAGCACTCAGCTTTCTTTACACTCTATTTCTAACTTCCATGTACGACTACTGAAAAAAACCATAGCTTTGACTAGACGGACCTTTGTTGGCAAAGTAATGTCTCTGCTTTTTAATATGCTATCTAGGTTGGTCATAACTTTTCTTCCAAGGAGCAACTGTCTTTTAATTCCATGGCTGCAGTCACCATCTGCAGTGATTTTGGAGCCCCCCAAAACAGAGTCTGTCACTGTTTCCACAGTTTCCCTATCTATTTGCCATGAACAGATGGGACCGGATGCCATGATCTTCGTTTTCTGAATGTTGAGCTTTAAGCCAATTTTTTCACTCCCCTCTTTCACTTTCATCAAGAGGCTCTTTAGTTCTTCTTCACATACTGTCATAAGTGTGGTGTCATCTGCATATCTGAGTTATGGTTATTTCTTATGGCAGTCTTGATTCCAGCTTGTGCTTCATCCAGTCCAGCATATCTCACGATTTACTCTGCATAGAAGTTAAATAGCAGAGTGACATTATTGACATACTCCGTTCCCTGTTTGGAACCAGTCTGTTGTTCCATGTCCAGTCCTAACTGTTACTTCCTGACCTGCATACAGATTTCTCAGGAGGCAGGTAAGGTGGTCTGGTATGCCCATCACTTTTAGAATTTTCCACAGTTTGTTGTGATCCACACAGTCAGAGGCTTTGGCATAGTCAATAAAGCAGAAGTAGATGTTTTTCTGGAACTCTCTTGCTTTTTTGATGATCCAACGAATGTTGTCAATTCTATCTCTGGTTCCTCTGCCTTTTCTAAAACCAGCCTGAACATCTGGAAGTTCATGGTTCATGTATTGCTGAAGCCTGGCTTGGAGAATTCTGAGCATTACTTTACTAGTGTGTGAGATGAGTGCAACTGTGCGGTAGTTTGAACATTCTTTGGCATTGCCTTTCTTTGGGATGGGAATGAAAACTGACCTTTTCCAGTCCTGTGGCCACTGCTGAGTTTTCCAAATTTGCTGGCATATTGAGTGCAGCACTTTCACAGCATCATCTTTTAGGATTTGAAACAGCTCAACTAGAATTCCATCACTTCTACTAGCTTTGCTCATAGTGATGATTCCTAAGGCCTGCTTAGCTTCACATTCCAGGATGTCTGGCTCTAGATGAGTGATCACACCATGGTGATTATCTGGGTCGTGAAGATATTTTTTGTATAGTTCTTCTGTGTATTCTTGCCACCTATTCTTAATATCTTCTGCTTCTGTTAGAGTTTTTCCAAGAGTATGCACTGGTCATTGCAAACACCTTCTTCCAACAGCACAAAAGAAGACTCTATACATGGACATCACCAGATGGTCAATATCGATATCAGATTGACTACATTCTTTGCAGCCAAAGTTGAAAAAGCTCTATACAGTCAGCAAAAACAAGACCAGGAGCTGACTGGGGCTCAAATCATGAACTCCTTATTGCCAAATTCACACTTAAATTGAAGAAAGTAGGAAAAACCACTAGACCATTCAGGTATTTTTTTCTTGCTATTGTTATAAAAAGAAGTATTGATTTTGAGAAGATATACTAAGTATAATATAGTCTAATCAATTTTAATAATAAAATAAAAATGAATTCAAAATTAAGAGATATTTTTATGTTTGCCTATGATGTTATCATCACAAAAATAATTTTTTAAAAAGAAGAGACTTTAAAATCTTAGAGATAAGAAATAATGAAGTAAGAGGAAAATAAACCAATGGATGAAGATAGAGGTTAAGAGAAAATTCAACTTACAAACAAGGTAAATGTTTTCATCATGAAGAGAATGTATAAATTGTATGAAATATTCAGAAAACATCCATACAATATAAGCCAGCCAACAGTTAAGATGAATGAACCAGAGACACATGTATCCTCATGGATTTAAGTGCAAAACAATACTTTATATTGCTTATGATCACATATATATACAATGAAAACATAAAATCCTGTTTGAGGTTAAAAAAAAAAAACGGCAAACACAGGATCATAGTTTTCTCTGAAAAGTGAGGGTTGATAACGGGATCAAAGAGGAGTACACCGGGTGCTTTGTGTATAGCAAATAAGGCTGCATATTAAGATTAGACAAGAGTGGATGGGGTGTTCATTAGGTATTCTCTTTGTATCTGAAATATTATCTAATTTGAAAATTATTTTAAAACCATTCATTTCAAGGACTATGATAGATTTAGCACAAGCAAGCATTGCAATGAGAAGGAGTATCTAATTTGTATTGAGATGTCTGAGGAGCTCAAGATAGGGGATTTAAGAATCACAACCCCACCAAAAAATAAGTTCTCAATATATTTCTACCTGAAAATGTATGGGAAGTGATATTCACATTCATGCTTCCATGGACACTATAGAAACTACTTGTGGTTAAAAAAAAAAAAAAGAAGAATTACAGTAATTCACAATTGCCACAAACATGAAAGGGTACGAAAGCACCCTTTGCTCACTAGAAATGAGAGGGAGCAAATTTAGTCCAGCTTCTGCCATTCCAGTTAATAACCCTATCTCTATTTTTACTCACAAAAGAAGTATATCAGAAAACATATAAGGAGCTTAATCTAGGGTAAATTTTAAGTTGCATTAATTTACTTATTTATGAAAGTTGTCTACAAATATTAGTCCTCTATGATCTGGAGAGGGCCAGACTATGACTGTCTAGCACTTCAAACATCCGGGCTTTACAGGAGCCATCTCCTCTGCTTGAATTGCCCTGCATGTCCCTACCCCATTCTCTTGACAGGTCTGACTTTACTGGTCTCAGCTAAAACAATCCAACCTCAAAAAAGCCTTCAGGGAACCACTCTGTTTTAGTAGTGCTCATTTATTCACTTGTATTCGTATTTCTCATAGACGAACTGCCATGGCAAGATGATGTTTGCCTACTTTATTCGCTAGAGTTAGAGCTGATGGCTAACTACATTTGAAGCTCATACTTTCAAATATATTAATTTTGCATTGCCTCACAAGTAATTACAAAACCTAGAGTGGTGGGAACTCCCATTGTAAAACATTAGTAATTTAATTCTGTTACTACAAATCTTTTTTTAAGACTTACAGAGCCAGTAACCTTAATGAGTAGATAAAGTGCTTAGAACAATGCCCAGAATATAAGAAGCACAATATAAAATTTTCACTAGAAAGACCTTCAAAGATCATCTCCTTCCTCCCTCTAGTAGCCACCTCTATTTTGTTTAAGGAAAAAATAAAGCTATTTATGTACAAATCATTAGGTATTCCAGTGTTTATGATACTTGTCTTAATACCATAGAATAGAAAGACTGAACAATTTTTTTTTCAACATTGGAATCCCAACTAAATGCAAGTCAGTTTCTGACTCTGCCAAACCATAATAAATATTTCATTTTTATGTTCTTTCTTGTTTATCAAACTGTAACAGAAAAAAAATGATGATCCTAAAGTTTCAAAATAGTATTAATTATGCTATCATACAAAAGTCAAGAAAGACTAAACCACAAGGTATTAAGCAACAACAAATGCAAGAAATTCTTCCTCACCATCCTTATCATAAAGTCACAAAACAGTTACTATATACTATATTTATATTTATATATATTTATATATTTATATTTATATAGTAGATATATTTAGTAAAAATAAAATTACAGCCTCAAGATTACCAATATATTTAAGTACTAATGGATGCCAGAAACTCATCTAAAGGATTGTGCCCTTTGAGCCAAGAATTTTTTTTTTGAAATTAGTTATCATTTACTTCACTGAGTGGCACATTCATAGTCTCAATTTCAAAGCCTTCTGTTCACTAAAACACACATTCTAAGAAAATATGGTAACAGCACAGGAATCTGAAAAAGAAACCACACATTTTAGTTTCCATTTATCTGGAAATGTCTTGTTAAGTGTTAGTTATAGGAAGATAAAAGAAGACAAGAAAGAACAAGAATTAGTTTTGATCATATTATATATATGCTATAGAAATGTGTGTGTGTACACTTGAATACATAAGTAACTTCAAAAGGTTTATTTGGCCTTATACCTAATTGTGTTTTAAAGGAAAATATCTTCAGGAGGAATAAGCAAAAGAAAAAAATTATTTTGGCAATGTTAACAATATACACATATATTTCACTTGCTGTTTGTTTTCTCTTACATGAATCCATGAACCAGATTCTTCACTAAGATATAAATATCACACAAGCTCCACCTAGTTTTACCTAAGATAGCTTTCATTTATAGTCATAACACTATTAATGAAGCACCCAAACAAAATCATACCATGGCTGAAAAATTTTTTCACCTGACTACAGAAGTTACATAACCCTAATTTTTAATATTTTCATAAGCAATCGAAAGATGCTGACTTTATCCTTAAAACACATCCACTTCTTTTCTGAATTTAGAGTTCGATATCCTAAAGTTCAAAACAAAACAGTAAAAATTCTTATGATTTCCAGAATATTTATCAACTTCTTAATATTTTATTAAACTATACATTTTTATTGTTTTAATATCAAGAAAAGAATGACATAACTAATAGCACAGGTCAAAACACAGACCTGGACAAAGGCTTCTAAGTCTGGGGCATCGCATACAACCTTCTCAGTAATATGAAGAATTTTGAAAGGTACTCAACAAATACCTGTCAGCTGAATAAGTGAATGAGCAAATGAACTGTCAAGAAACAAAATTCAAGACTAGTCTTCAGTAGCTCCTATTATAGCACAAATCTTATCAGTGTAAACCTTTATATATCAATTTTCAATGCAAATAGAAGTTTAAAGTAAGCAAACACACACCAAGAACAGGATAGGTTCTGCGGTATGAAGTACGATGAAGATAAGAATGTAGTCCTTACATTTAGGGAATCCATGGCCTAGAACAATTTGAAAGCAAAAAAGCAATTACAAAAAATGTATTGATATTTATGGAATGTACAAACTCCTTATCCTGACAATGACATCTCTGAACAATTTTCATCAGAAGACCTTCAATTTTCATAGTCTTGGTTACAAAAATACACCCTCCCTAGTCTAGGTGCTATGGTCAGTATAACTTAAGGACATAAGGACTTGGGTTCAATTCCCTGTCTCTTAGCGACTTATACATCCTTAGTCAAATTAATTCAGAGAAGGCAATAGCAACCCACTCCAGTACTCTTGCCTGGAAAATCCCATGGACGAAGGAGCCTGGTAGGCTGTAGTCCATGGGGTCACTAAGAGTTTGACACGACTGAGCGACTTCACTTTCATTTATCACTTTAATGCTTTGGAGAAGGAAATGGCAACCCACTCCAGTATTCTTGCCTGGAGAATCCCAGGGACAGAGGAGCCTAGTGGGCTGCCGTCCCTGGGGTTGCACAGAGTCAGACACGACTGAAGCGACTTAGCAGCAGCAGCAACAGCAGTCAAATTAATTAAGGGGCTTCCCTGGTAGCTCAGTTGGTAAAGAACCTGCCTGCAATGCAGGAGACCCCAGTTCAATTCCTGGGTTGGGAAGATCTGCTGGAGAAGGGATATACTACCCACTCCAGTATTCTTGGGCTTCCCTTGTGGCTCAGCTGGTAAAGAATCTGCCTGCAATGTGGGAGACCTGGGTTCGATCCCTGGGTTGGGAAGATCCCCTGGAGAAGGGAAAGGCTATCCACTCCAATATTCTGGCCTGGAGAATTCCACTGACTAACAGTCCCTGGGGTCCCAAAGAGTTGGGCAGAACTGAATGACTTTCACTTTCAGTCAAATTAGTTAACTTTAGTGAACCTCAGTTTTTCTACCTGCAAATCCCTTAGGAATATTTCAAGAGTAAAGTGAGAAACATGCATTAGAAAGAAAGTGAAATATCAAGAATCTTTTGGACCCGTGTTTCCCAAATGTGTGTTAAGGCACTCTGGCAAGCTGTGATGAAGTCAAAGGGCAATAAAAGTATTTTAAATTTTCATGAGAATCACAGCAACATTCATCTTACACCACATGAACTTCTTATTATGTTCTTTGAAAATAATTTCTTAACAAAAGAAACTGTTAGATACTTTTTTTGGCCTAGGGGTCCTGTGAAAAAAATTACTGAGAATTAAAAGTCCCATGAACCAAGACAGTTTGGAATTCTCTGTTTGCACTAATTAATGATTTCCCACCATCTACCTGCCTCCCTGGTTCCACAAAGCCCTATGTACATACAGGATTTGCGTCTTTGTCTTTGCAGAACTTGTACCACAGAATACAATATAACCTTTCTTGCAAATTCAACTTTTAAAGTTGAATTAGTAGGATTTTGCAAGTAACAAACATCAAACTCTGACAAACAGGCAAATATATATATATATTATACACCGAAAGATTTTATGTGGAATAATATGTTTCAGTTTACAAAATCAGCAGGACACTAGAGAAACAGTCTAAAATCACAAAATGAGGAGATGAGGCAACAGAAGCCAGAATCGAAGTCAAGATGCAGAAGCAGCCAGGTAAGAATGTCACACTGGCATTGCCACCAAACATAACTCTACCACTGTGATGTCTGACCTCCACCCCCAAAGCCAAGAGTGAATTCTACATTGCCACATCTGGCATTCCTCCAGGTGCCAAGTCACTGGAGAGAGCCTAACAGATAAGCCTTAGCTTGCATGGAGTAGGAAGAAGGACAATCTGGCCTTCCTCATCTACAGTTTAAGCCAAGGCAACATTTCCCACCAAATTAACCAAAAAGCATGGTCTTGAACTGAAAGGAAGTTCAAATTATAGAAAAAAATAACACAGCAAATATCATCACAAAAATACTGCCCAGTTTCAAAGACAGCTCAAATTCCACTCTGGCAAAGACAATGCCTTGATCTGCTCATCAAAACCGCCATTGCCGTACATTTTTTACAACCTCTCTTTTTTTCTTCATACTTCTACTACAGCTATTTCAAGGGTCTTTTATGTAGGTTTCCCAATTTGACTGAATTATCTGTGAGGCTAGATGCTGTGTCCTACTTTTTTTTTTTTTTCGAAAATCTTCCAAAGTATTTAAAATTTTAACCTCATTTTATATGAAATAGTAAAATATGTAAGTAGAAAGGAAAATATAGATGTTTAATTTGTATTATTATTCAATTTTAATAGACTATGATAAACTTAACTAGGTTAATGTTTTTCCAAAAGTATGTCTCAAATAACATGTAGAAATCCCCAGACATAGTCAATAAAGTATGAGAAGAGCATTAACATCCCTTTATTGTATTACCCTATCACATTAAAAATTCTGAGTATCCTCTATTGTAAGGAAAATATTTAACTTTGTTTTAACCAAGATGATCTAATCTATTACACATATGTGCTTATTATTAGCGTGATTTATCACTTTACCTACCTTTTTAGAATCAGTTTAAAATCATCTGTTAGCCTGAGAATTTTTACCAGCCTCTCTCACACCTGATGAACTAAACACATGTTAGTTAATATATCTAAATACTCGGATGGCATCCATCAAACAGAGACACTGCATTTGAAAAGACAAAAGGAGTGGTCAGTATGTATATACACTGATTTAAGCGCTCAAAGTGATTTTTTTCTTTCTGTTAACCTTCACAGATCATATTAATGTATGAGGTCATTTGCTGCAGTACTGTGGGATTTTACCTATAACTAGGTGAAGAAACAATCTAATATCAACTGGCACCTAGTTTTATTCTTTCAATCTAAGTCAATATTTAAAATTCTTCTTTGGGGATTTAGGTTCCATCCTGAGTGAATATTACCTTCTATATTTATATTAGCCAGTAACTAAAACAAACAGAAGTTACAGAGGACTAAAAGTTACTGAGAAACTAAAAGTTCACAGATCAAATTCTTAGTCATTACTCTCTTTAGAATACTTTTTCAAAAAATTTCACTAACTTATTTTATCATCATTTGCATGTATTCATGACATTGAATACCATTCCACCTTACCTGCCTCCTGAGAAATCTGTATGCAGGTCAAGAAGCAACTGTTAGAACCAGACATAGAACAGACTGGTTCCAAATTGTGAAAGGAGTATGTCAAGGATGTATAGTGTCACCCTGCTTATTTAACTTATATGCAAAGTACATCATCAGAAATGCCGGGCTAGATGAAGCACAAGCTGGAATCAAGATGCAGGGAGAAATATCAATAACTTCAGATATGCAGATGACACCACCCTTATGACAGAAAGTGAAGAAGAACTAAAGAGCCTCTTGATGAAAGTGAAAGAGGAGAGTGGAAAAAGTTGGCTTAAAACTCAACATTCAGAAAACTAAGATCATTGCATCTGATCCCATCTCTTCATGGCAAACAGATGGGGGAAACAATGGAAACAGTGAGAGACTTTATTTTTTTGGGCTCCAAAATCACTGCAGATGGTGACTGCAGCCATGAAATTAAAAGATGTTTGCTCCTTGGAAGAAAAGCTATGACCAACCTAGACAGCATGTTAAAACGCAGAGACATTACTTTGCCAACAAAGGTCTGTCTAGTCAAAGCCATGGTTTTTCCAGGAGTCATGTTTGGATGTGAGAGTTGGAGTATAAAGAAAGCTGAGTGCCATAGAATGGATGCTTTTGAACTATTGTGTTAGAGAAGACTCTTGAGAGTCCCTTGGACTGCAAGGAAATCCAACCAGTCCATCCTAAAGGAAATCAGTTCTGAATATTCATTTGAAGCACTGATGCAGAAACTTAAACTCCAATACTTTGGCCATCTAAAGCGAAGATCTGACTCATGGGAAAAGATGCTGATGCTGGGAAAGATTGAAGGTGGGAGGAGAATGGGGCGACAGAGGATGAGATGATTGGATGGCATCGATGGACATGAGTTTGAGTAAGCTGTGGGAGTTGGTGATGGACAGGGAAGTCTGGCCTGCTGCAGTCCACGGGCTTGCAAAGAGTCGGACATGAATGAGTGACTGAACTGATGACACTGAAATTCAGTGAAATATATTTCTTACCAAAAGCCATCTCACTTTGAAGAAAAGAAATAATTCAAGCAATATTCAAAAGAAAGAAATTTACTATCTACCAATTGCAAGTATATGTCGATGTTTGCTGGAATTACTAAAGAAGCTGTACTATCATCAGCCAGGCAACTATGTACCTATGACTTATGTCAGTGACCAAGGGAACAGGAAGAAAACACAGCTAGGCATGAGGAGTTTCACATCGCCACAGTCATGCCTGGACAAATTTCATTTAGCACCTGCTGGAGGTTAGTGCTGTGAAGAACAAAATTTAAAATTCAGTCAAGACTAACATGAATCCATTTCACCCAAGCCTACTATCCTGTCATTTGTCAAATACACAAAATACAATAATGCTTCCTTTATTTAGGCCTTAAGTGGATTTAATTACCTTAAAATTAACTCTAACTAAATTATCTATTTTCATGTTTGGGATCGCATGCACACCCGTGGTGGATTCATGTCAATGTATGGCAAAACCAATACAGTATTGTAAAGTAAAATAAAGTAAAAATAAAAATTTAATAAATAAAAAATAAATAAATAAAAGGGAGATCAGAAAAAAATAAAGTAAAATCTTATATGATCTAATTTTAAAAAAGTCAATCCTTAATCACCTTTAAAATTAATAACTTTTAATTTTTATATCAGTTTTTCAAGTATATGGATATACCCAGTTAAATTCATTAGAAATGTTATTCATTGGAAGACAAAAATAACTTGCAAATTAATAAAATGATCCATAAATTATATATATTATGTGTATTATATTATACATATATATATACAGAAATAACAAAAGTTTCAAATTATAAAAGATTTCAGATATTCTTTGACAAGTTAAAAATAATATAATTTATGTAAAATAGTATGTGTGCATGTAGGTATGTATAGTAAGACTGAGAGAAAAAACTCATTTCTAAAAAAACAGTCACTAATTCTAAAGAAGAAGAAGCAAAAATCACTATTAGTAGAGAAAGTTGTGAATTTTATTTTGCTTTGCTCTTCTTTGTACATTAGAACCTAAGTCCATAATTTTGGAGAAGGCAATGGCAACCCACTCCAGTACTCTTGCCTGGAAAATCCCATGGACGGAGGACCCTGGTAGGCTGCAGTCCATGGGGTTGCTGAGAGTTGGACACGACTGAGCGACTTCACTTTCACTTTTCACTTTCACGCATTGGAGAAGGAAATGGCAACCCACTCCAGTGTTCTTGCCTGGAGAATTCCAGGGACGAGAGACCTTGGTGGGCTGCCATCCATGGGGTCGCACAGAGTTGGACACAACGGAAGCAGCAGCCATAACGATTTGATCATTTTTCACATCACATATGATAACCTAGCCTATACACTATCTTTCTACCTTCTTATCTATCATTCCATCCATCACAAAACTTTGATCAGAGAAATAGAAATACCTTCATAGGAAAGTTTAATGTGAAACTATCATTTTAAAAGTTTCATTTACCACTATATGTGCTGTAAAAAATCAAATACAATTTCATACCCTAATTTTACCTTTTAAAAATTCTACCCAAATTAGATGTAAAATATTTTATGAATACTTACTCAAGTACATAATTCTGAAACAGACTCTACTCATCCATAGTCCTTTAATAAATAAAGGCAGAAAGGGATAAATGTTCAATACTTTAGGTAGAGTTATGTTGTTTTTCTTTTGCAAAATATATTCTTCCTCTTCAGTTTTTTACATGGGGAGAATTGATTATTATATATGACCACTGTTATTAACCAGCCTCCTTCATTCATTCTTACCTGAATCTGGGTTGTATCGGCTAAACGTATTGGACCTAGAACAACTGTGGTGACTTGAAACGGCTCTATTATAATTATTGTAACTACTGTGAAAGCTTGTTCTTAGTACTCTGAACTTTTCATCCCCTCACTTCGTTGTGCTCGTAAATAATAATTATAGACCTACCTGCCACAACTCTCAAATTCACATATTCATATCTATACAAAGACCTTAACCTTATACCTCACCCAGTTGACTAGACAGGTGTCTGCAGTCCTCACAGACTTTAAATATGCCCCCAAGCAAACCATGTTTTAATCCTATAACTTTTCCCTCTATTTTTCTTAATTGCCAGTGTTTCCATAATTATACATTTTTCTTCAACGAATTCCCAAAAACATTCCCATGGGAGTGCGATGGAATCAGGGGTGTGTGTGTGTGTGTGTGTGTGTGTGTGTGTGTGTGTGTGTGTGCACGCACATATGTTAGTCGCTTAGTCATGTCCAACTCTATGTGACCCCATGGACTGTAGCCCATCAAGCTCCTCTGTCCACAGAATTCTCCAGGCAAGAATACTGGAGTGGATTGCCATTTCCTTCTCCAGGGGATTTTTTTGACCCAGGGATCAAACCCAGGTCTCCTGCATTGCAGGCAGATTCTTTGCCATCTAAGCTATAGAGAAGTCCCAAGTTGTATGTTTTGTACTCTCCATTGCTACTTTCGAACCACTATTCACTCCCTAACAAGCCACTCTCATCTTTTGAAACTTTTTGTTATTCAGTAGTCATGTATGGATGTGAGAGTAGGAGTATAAAGAAAGCTGAGCAGGGAAGAATTGATGCTTTTGAGCTGTGGTGTTGGAGAAGACTCTTGAGAGTCCCTTGGACTGCAAGGAGATCCAACCAGTCCATCCTAAAGAATATCAGTCTTGAATATTCATTGGAAGGACTGATGCTGAAGCTGAAACTCCAATACTTTGGACACCTGATGTGAAGAACTGACTCACTGGAAAAGACCCTGATGTTGGGAAAGATTGAAGGCAGGAGAAGGAGATGACAGAGCATGAGATGGTTGGATGGCATCACCGACTCAATGGATATGAGTTTGAGTAAACTCTGGGAGTCAGTGATGGACAGGGAAGCCTGGTGTGCTGCAGTCCATGGTGTCGCAAAAGGTCGGACACAACTGAGCAAATAAACTGAACTGATTATTCAGTTATCTTGCCAATGGGTGAAGCTAATTTCCATTGGCCTTCAACACCTTCTCAATAGCTCTAACCCTAACTTACAGCTCCTTTTCATTTCTATTTTCCCTGGTCTTGATATTAATGTAATTTATCTTTCTAGCTGTCTGGATTCATAATGAATAAATTGTATCAGCTTGAATGTCTGTTTCAGCTGATGATTTTGTCACATGATGCTATACAGACATTGCATATACTTTTAAAAGATTAAAGACAAAAAATTTAAAGAAAAAATGAAGATAAATCTACCATTCTAAAATTAAGAAAAAATAAAACTGGAGCATAATTGCTTTACAACATTGTGTTGCTTTCTGCCATATCTCAACATGAATCAGTCATAGGTATATATATGTCTGGGTTTCCCAGGTGGCACAAGTGGTAAAGAACTTGCCTGTCAATGCAGGAGTTATAAGCAATGAGAGTTTGATTCCTGGATTAAGAAGAGCCCCTGGAGGAGGGCATTACAACTCACTCCAGAATTCTTGCCTAGAGAATCACCAGGGACAGAAAAGCCTGGTGAGCTTTAGCCCATGGGGTTGCAGAGTTGGACATGACTGAAGTAACTTAGCAGGCATACATACATACGTATGGCCCCTCCATCTTGAACCTCCCTCCCACTTCCCACCCCTCCAGGTTGTCACAAAGCTCTGCTTTGAGCTCCCTGCATCATACAGCAAATTCCCACTATTTTACATATGGTAATATATTTGTTTCCATACTACTCTCTTAATTCATCCCACCTTCTCCTTTCCCTATTGTGTCCACAACTGTTGTCTATGTCTGCTTCTCTGTAGCTGCCCTACAGGTCCATCAATAGCATTTTTCTAGATTCCATATATATATATTAATATATGATATTTGTTTTTCTCTTTCTGACTTACTTCATTCTGTATAACAGGCTTTAGGTTCATCCACCTCACTAGAACTGACTCAGATTTGTTTCTTTTCATGGCTGAATAATATTCTATTGTATATATGTACCACAACTTCTTTATCCATTCATCTGTCAATGGACATCTAGGTTGCTTCCATGTCCTAACTATTGTAAATAGTGCTGCAATGAACACTGGGGTGCCTGTGTCTTTTATAATTGTGGTTTTCTCAGGGTACATGCCCAGTAGTGGGATTGCTAGGTCATATGGTACTTTTATTCCTGGTAAATCTACCATTCTAATTCACCTATTTTCATGTAAGAATGGTCTTTACAGTTTTATAAATGATTACAATAAAAAATCAAAAGCATATTTTAATTAGTATCATAAATACATGATTTCTCCAAATAGCACTCAGTTATTATGTCAATGGTTTCACAGCATTCCATCAATTTTGAAAGACAGTCCTGTACGTGAATTCAGATTTCCTAATTTGCAACCAAATTCTGCAACTTACATTACATTTGGAACTTACTGGCACACACGTTGGTATTTAATAAGTATTATGTAAATTATAACATGCCATGTTTTCTCTATGTAACCACATCTACTGCTAGAAATATAGATGTTTATTGTTTTGGGGGGTGTTTGCTTTTACTACTAAAGAAAATAGTGCAGTAAAGCACTGGGCCTTTCTTCTCATAAATCTGTTAATTCATTTGTCTGGTAAAACAATATGGAATATTAACTAGACCTCAGAACACTGATGCTCTTTGATTCTGAATGAAGTGAGTGAAGTCACTCAGTTGTGTCCAACTCTTTGCGACCCCATGGACTGTAGCCTACCAGGTTCCTCCATCCATGGGATTTTACAGGCAAGAATACTGGAGTGGGTTGCCATGCTCTCCTCCAGGGAATCTTACCAACTGAGGGATCGAACCCAGGTCTCCCGCATTGCAGGCGAATTCTTTACCATCGGAGCCATCAGGGAAGCCCCACTATTTTCATGGGGGAAGGCTTTAAAGGAGAGCTGACACCATAAAAATTATTTCTGAAACTACTCTAATTCACTCTCCTTCCTGCAATGGGATCTGAGATAACATAATTCTGCTTTAGGGTTTCCCTGGTGATTCAGAGGTAAACAATCCTCCTGCCAATGCAAGAGACATGGGTTTAATCCCTGGTCTGGGAAGATCCCCTGGAGAAGGAAATGACAATCCACTCCAGTACTCTTGACTGGAGAATCCGATGGACAGGGGAGCCTGGTGGGCTACAGTCCATGGGGTCACAGTGAGTTGGACATGGCTTGGTGACTGAAAAACAACAATAAACACAATTCTGCTTTACATGCAGGTGTCACTTAAGTACCCATGTACAATTAAGTATCCATGCTCCAAGACAAAAATCAAATAAATAGGTGTGTTCTTTACAAAACATTCTACCTTTAATAAGTCCAATAACTCAGTTTCTTTGCTGCACAGAATTCTAAGAAGGATCTCTTAAAGTTTCTGCTCTCTAGTTTACACATCTTATTTAATCCCCTCCCCTTTAGCATAGGTGGAAATGGTACATATGATGGAACATCTCTCAATGATTAGGTTACCAATCAGTTGACTTTTGGGTAAATCTAATGAGATTGCCAGGAGCCAGCATGGGGAATCTCACCCGTGGCAAAGGTCATGAGGAAGAGGCCTGACAGGCAAAGGTGAGATCAGGCCTCGAGGGAACCCCCGTGGACTTTCTTGAGCATCTACCCCAAAACTAGAGTCTGTCCGCTTTATTAAATTATGTCTTTCACCAACACTTCTGACATTAACAGGGGGCTATCCCCCACCACCTTTCTCTGAAAAGAGTTAATTTAGAGCTCCAGATAATAAGTCTCCTGGGCGTAACAAGAGTGTTCCAGTCCAAAAACTCCTCTGATGGCTCTTTAGCCTGCCTGACAAGTTTATCCAGCCTCTTACAACCACACATGTGATTGTTCACAGCCTCCCAACCGTGAGAGGCACGAGACGCTCTAAACTTTCTAAATACAGAGTCTTTTGAGAAGTTAGAAATTATTAGTGTAGTATTAGTGGATTGTTAAAAATGTACCGGTGGAGGGTTTCACTGTTGAGCCAATATTTGCTGCTAAGTCTCCATATCCCTTGTCCCTTATATACATTAACTGATATAACTGGCATATGGGAAAAATAAGTAATAACCTTTGATATTAATCATGTTAGACCTTAGGCTAGTAAATTCTTTTCTTGATTATAGCCCACTGCACCTTTGCCCCATAGGAACGCAACTTTATCTGGTGCTTTCGGAGAGTGGCGCCGGACTTAAGAAAAATCACCTTTGGAGAAAATAAGTTTTCTGGTTGACTAATCATCATCAGAAAGGGTCATAAAATGTCAGCAGGCCTCTTGGCCAGAAGATGATGTAAATCACCTGAGAACTTTGTATATCGGAAGGAATGCAGAAAGAAAGCGTGGTCTCAATAAGGGTCAGGACTGCTGACCCTGCATGACTTTGTATTATCCATTGATCTCTATGTACAACTTAAAGTATAAAAGCTTTCCTGAAAAATAAAGAGATGGGCCAGTTCCTGGAAAGACTGGTTTCCCCCGTGTCTTCTTTTCTTTCTCTCCTTTTCAGGCTAATTCCTGTCTGGAGCACAGAGGCTCACTACGTCTACTTATTTGCCCAGGCTTCTAAGACCCACGTGAGAGGGAGCCCGAGGCGGGGCACCCTCTGCTATTCAAGCAGGCGCCTGTGGCCTACATAGATGGTGGAAGTCCCTTGTCTTGGGGCTTTATTTGCTTCCTGTGTAAACCAAGGAATTTCAGCCTCTTTTCTCCTCTATTTTCTCCACTACACTATTCTTTCCTAACCTCTCTTTATATCTCTAAATAAATAAATTTCTCCTCGCCAACGCCATCCCTGCTTCGAATTCCCTGGACAATAACTCAGTTGCTTTGCTACACAGAATTCTAAGAAGGATCTCTTAAAGTTTCTGCTCTCTGGTTTACACATCTTATTTAATCCCCTCCCCTTTAGTATAGGTGGAAATGGTACATATGATGGAACATCCCTCAATGATTAGGTTACTAATCAGTTGACTTTTGGATAAATCTAATGAGATGATACCCAGTCAGGCTCAATTCAACCAGGTGATCTTTTGGGAAAGCTTGGGTCCTTCTTCAAGCCAAAAACAAAGTGTGAGGTGAATTCCACACGAGTGAAATTCTTTGTTACTGGCTTTGAAGGTGGAGAAGCTCTGAGACAAGAAAGGCCATCAACCTGCAAGAACTAACAGCGGCCCCAGGGGATAGCCAATAAGGAAACAGAGACATCATCCTGCAGCCACAAAGGACTGACTTCTGCAACCAACCTGAATAAACTTCGAAGTAGGTTCTCTGGTAGAGCCCCACATATGAACACATGCCTTCCAACATCTTCATTTAGTCTTTTAAGATCTGCTCTGAGAAGCCAACTATGCCATACCAACTCTGAGCTACAAAACTGTGAGCTAATCCATGAGTCTTGTTTTAAGCTGCAAAGTTTGTGGCAACTTGTTACAAAGCAATAGAAAACTAATACCCATGCAGGAAAAAAAAAAACAAAAACTGTCTTTACTCCTTGACTGTAGACTAATGTCACCTTTAAATCAACTCTATATTTAGATTTCCTTTCAATGTTACATAATTTTTTTAAAAAATAGAGTATATAACATCATTTTTATAACTACACTTTATATGATTGCTTATTTCTGTGTAACTTAAATAACATTCTATCTGTCAAAAAGTATATTTATAATTTCCCTGAGAGTGACAGAGTGTTTTAATCAGGAAATACACACTTGTTTTTTATGAACTAGGATAAATCATTATAACAATTCTGGATACTGGGCTTAATTTAGTAAAAAAATCACCTGATATAAAGCCTTCATTTAATTGAAATTCTTTATAAATACAAAAATGTGAACTCATTTAAATATCAGGAAAGAAAATAAATCTCAGCCACAGTTAACATGAATTAAGCCATTTAGCCATAATTTTCAGTAAGCATTTCTCATGTTAAGATATTCTTGTTGGTAATATACTTATCAGTAATTTTTTAAGGCTTTACAAATATACTCATTTTAAGAAAATTCATGCTATAGCTTCTCCCAATGAAAATCTTTTCAAAAATCTTAGAGATACTTTGCTTCTTTTCATATGTAAAGAATGAATTCATATTAATAGCCCATAATCATAGAGAAATTCTCACTAAATAAGTAAAAATGTAAAAATAAAAGCACTGTTGACAACAAATAAAAGAACACAGCAATGCATGTGTTTTCTTTTAGTCAGGGCCCATTATTTTTTGCCAAGTAATATAAATAATTTGAAATAATCTTTCAAGCTTGCAGTAAAGGCCCATCAATGCTATTTAGCAAAAAAACACATTTCATTAAGCAGCTTAACTTTTCTTAGAAGTGAAGTTTCATTTAGAAAGGAATCATTTTTATCTTGTCTATTCAGGAAAAAGGATATCTTGATATAACAGTCCTTCTAACTACGCTGCTAAGTCGCTTCA
This sequence comes from Budorcas taxicolor, assembly GCF_023091745.1. Lineage (NCBI taxonomy): Eukaryota > Metazoa > Chordata > Mammalia > Artiodactyla > Bovidae > Budorcas > Budorcas taxicolor. The sequence goes on along the minus strand of NC_068913.1, from coordinate 39,461,794 downwards.
GTTGTGTCCGACTCTGTGTGACCCCACAGACGGCAGCCCACCAGGCTCCGCCATCCCTGGGATTCTCCAGGCAAGAACACTGGAGTGGGTTGCCATTTCCTTCTCCAGTGCATGAAAGTGAAAAGTGAAAGTGAAGTCACTCAGTCGTGTCTGACTCTAGCGATCCCATGGACTACAGCCTACCAGGCTCCTTCGTCCATGGGATTTTCCAGGCAAAAGTACTGGAGTGGGATGCCATTGCCTTCTCCACCTTCTAACTATGGGAAGAAAACTATTACTTATTGAGCTTTACCAAGTACAGCATCACGAACTGTTCCTAGAGATTAACAGACATCCACTCTTCTAATCTTCACAACAGCCCCATGAGGTAGGTCCTGTCATCATCATTACCATTTTAGAGGTGAGGAAACCAAGTCACTAGGAAGTGGCATAAGTGCCATCTTGACACCCTGCTAAGCTGCCTCTCTATGGATCACCAAATTCATCATCTTTTCTGTGAAGCTCACTTTTATTCACTTATCTTCACCATAACAGAAGATATACTATCCCTCATGAACTTAATTTTAAAATAAAATTTTATGTGCAGAAAGTTTTCCAAATATGTGGTATATCTGTCTTCTTTTTGCCTTTTCAAATGAGGCATAGTGGGAAAACATGAGGTAAGAAAGTCATTAAAAATAGTTGCAGCTAACCAGATAGGAGGTTGACTAGATCTCAGCATTGTGAACCAATATCCAAGTATTGGATATTGTATCAGATACTGTGTCTGAAGTAATCATATATATAGGGCTGTTCAAGCTGGTTTTAGAAAAGGCAGAGGAACTAGAGATCAATTGCCAACATCCGCTGGATCATCGAAAAAGCAAGAGAGTTCCAGAAAAACATCTATTTCTGCTTTATTGACTATGCCAAAGCCTTTGACTGTGTGGATCACAATAAACTGTGGAAAATTCTGAAAGAGATGGGAATACCAGACCACCTGACCTGCCTCTTGAGAAACCTATATGCAGGTCCAGAAGCAACAGTTAGAACTGGACATGAAACAACAGACTGGTTCCAAATAGGAAAAGGACTAAGTCAAGGCTGTATGTTGTCACCCTGCTTATTTAACTTATATGCAGGCTGGAAGGAGCACAAGCTGGAATCAAGATTGCCAGGAGAAATATCAATAACCTCAGATATGCAGACGACACCACCCTTATGGCAGAAAGTGAAGAGGAGCTAAAGAGCATCTTGATGAAAGTGAAAGAGGAGAGAGAAAAGGTTGGCTTAAAGCTCAACATTCAGAAAACGAAGATCATGGCATCTGGTCCCATCACTTCCTGGCAAATAGATGGGGAAACAGTGGAAACAGTGTCACTTTATTTTTTGGGGCTCCAAAATCACTGCAGATGGTGATTGCAGCCATGAAATTAAAAGATGCTTCCTCATTGGAAGAAAAGTTACGACCAACCTAGATAGCATATTCAAAAGCAGAGACATTACTTTGCCAACAAAGGTCCGTCTAGTCAAGGCTATGGTTTTTCCAGTGGTCATGTATGGATGTGAGAGTTGGACTGTGAAGAAAAGCTGAGTGCCGAAGAATTGATGCTTTTGAACTGTGGTGTTGGAGAAGACTCTTGAGAGTCCCTTGGACTGCAAGGAGATTCAACCAGTTCATTCTAAAGATCAGTCCTGTGTGTTCAAGCTGAAACTCCAATACTTTGGCCACCTCATGAGAAGAACTGACTCATTGGAAAAGACTCTGATGCTGGAGCAGTTGAGGGCAGGAGGAGAAGGGCACGACAGAGGATGAGATGGTTGGATGGCATCACCGACTCAATGGACATGAGTTTGAGTTCACTCCGGGAGTTGGTGATGGAAAGGAAGGCCTGGCATGCTGCAATTCATGGGGTCGCAAAGGGTTGGACATGACTGAGTGACTGAACTGAACACATTCATTGTATAAAGATTTAATGAGAGTCTACTATTTGCCAATCACCTGGATTTGTGAGTATACAGTATGCCAAAGGCCTGGCACTCACAGAACTTGTACTTAGTAAGGAAAAGAGATAATTTTTTTAAAACATAATAAATTAGTTAATGAACTATTATGTAACATGGTAGGAAGCGCTGTGGACAGATGAAAAAGAGAGTAGGGCAAGGAATTTTTGCATTATGGGAGGTGGGAGGCAGGTTACAATATTAAATAGAGTGGTCTAGGTTAATGTCACTATTTAAATAAATAATTTTAGGATAGAAATTTATTATTTTTCATGCAGAAAAAGCTCATCTTCTAATATTTCTGTACTTTAAGAACATATGCAAAGATATATATATATATATATATATATATTAGTATGTAAGATTTTTAAAGAGCTTGAAAAATACTTGCAGCCAATATAGAACTAAATAGCAAAGTTTCACACTATTTTTAACTATAATTATCATGCTATTAACACAAAGCATGCCTTTTACTCTGTGTGTCCTTTCCCTAAATCCTGTGTTTCCTTCACTGAACAAATATGTATTGATTATCTACCACCTCATGGTATTTTGATAGCACTGATGGTGCTCCAGGTGTCACAATCCTATGGGATGACAGGAACAGACCACTGCAAAATATTTAAGAGGGCTGATTGGAGTATTGTAACAGGAAGCAGGAATCAAGAGGAAAAGGTATCTGAGATGACTCTCAAAGAACAGATAGGTGATAAAGATGTGGGAAAGTGGAGAACACTGGGGCACATGTGAAGGGCGTATGCATAGTACTGAGGCACAAAGAGGATTCCAAGTATACACTTGTATATACAGTTTGTGGCATTTAGTCTTACATGAGAGAAGTCTAAGGGATTCAGCAGAACATGGTAAAAAAAGGAAACTGTACAAACACAGAAAATTGTAGAAGAATGAAATTCAAAAACACTGAGTTTCCCCCCAAAAAAATATTTAGGGCCTATTGCATTTAGCAGAGATGACAAACAAGAGCTCAAACAAGCCTCTCATGGTGAGGCTAAGAAGAAGATAAGAGAACAGTGATCCTTCCAGCAAGTATTAATAAAACTGACAATAGGTGAAAGCTACCATTCTAGGGGAGTGATAGACAAGGAAAAGTCTGAAATGACTCTCTGGGTTTGTGATGCCTTTCAGTCTGACAGGGAACACATGAAGAAGAACACGGGGTAAAAACTGATGACTCCAAAATGGGGCATGTTGAATGTGAAGGGAGTGTCACACACCTTGGAAAATTTCCCTACACAGTGTCATTTATGAAGCAAAATAAAGAATTCTAGGAATATGAAAATGAAGGTATTAATTTAAAATCTATTTAAAATACTATTTCTTGAGCAATGTGTGTCATTCAGAATACTAATTCTGCCCAATAAGTAAAAAGACTATGTGGTAATTTTTTTTAAACTTGGTTTAACAAGGTTCTTTATTAAAAAAGGCTTGTCATAGAAGGAATATATGAAATTCATATCTTTAAAAGAGACTAAATAGGAAGCATTTACAAATTTTCTTGAGGGATATATTTTTAGTGTAGCATCTTATGGGACTCACATAAAATGCATTTTTGAAAAAGAATAAAAACTCATCGAAGATTATTCAAACAGGCGTATTATTGGAATGTGTCAGGTGTGACATGTAGTTTACATCTTTACATTATATTACAGTGTCCTGAGAACACTGACACTAGGTCATCTAGAACACCATAAATGAGCGAGGCTTTTAAATAGAGGATGATTCTTTTTATGAAAGTCACAAAACCTTCAATCTTAAGGCTCAGCTGACACTTCACTTAAAATTTAAGACTTTAAGTCTATTATTAAGAGAAGGCAATGGCACCCCACTCCAGTACTCTTGCCTGGAAAATCCCATGGACGGGGGAGCCTGGTGGGCTGCAGTCCATGGGGTCGCGAACAGTCAGACATGACTGAGCGACTTCACTTTCACTTTTCACTTTCATGCATTGGAGAAGGAAATGGCAACCCACTCCAGTGTTCTTGCCTGGAGAATCCCCGGGACGGGGGAGTCTGGTGGGCTGCCATTTATGGGGTCACACAGAGTCGGACACGACTGAAGTGACTTAGCAGCAGCATATATTTAGATAATATTTACATAATACTTCTGTATGAATATGAGTTTTTCTTTTTAAAGTGGAGAGTAGTTACTTTTCCACTGGTTACTCATGTATTGCAGTATGTCGATGAATTAAGCAAGAATGTAAGAATAAATACGTGACATTTCATAGATGTCAGAAGTCCACAGTTTCAAGAAAGCTGAGTAAATAGCAAAAGAAATTGACAGACATTCCTGCATACCATTTATTCAATGAAAAGGTATATTGTTTACTGAGTGCTTTAATTAGCTTTGCTTCAGAACTGTGGCTCAGGTAGAAAGGTTCTGTTTTTAGCAGATGCAAAATAAAACTGCCTGTGATGGTATTCTGAGCTGATGAAAGCAGTGACAATGTGTGGTACGTTGAAAAAAAATTATTCTATTTAATAAGTTATGGAATAGTGAGATAAACTGGGTGAAATGCATTAATTTAATTATTGTGACATGCTTAAATGGTAATCTCAGTTCAGTTCAGTTCAGTCGCTCAGTCGCATCCGACTCTTTGCGACCCCATGAATCGCAGCACACCAGGCCTCCCTGTCCATCACCAACTCCCGGAGTTCACTCAGACTCACGTCCATCGAGTCAGTGATGCCATCCAGCCATCTCATCCTCTGTCGTGCCCTTCTCCTCCTGCCCCCAATCCCTCCTAGCATCAGAGTCTTTTCCAATGAGTCAACTCTTCGCATGAGTTTGGAGTTTCAACTCTTCACAAAGTACTGGAGTTTCAGCTTTAGCATCATTCCCTCCAAAGAAATCCCAGGGCTGATCTCCTTCAGAATGGACTGGTTGAATCTCCTTGCAGTCCAAGGGACTCTCAAGAGTCTTCTCCAACACCACAGTTCAAAAGCGTCAATTCTTCAGCGCTCAGCCTTCTTCACAGTCCAACTCTCACCTCCATACATGACTACAGGAAAAACCATAGCCTTGACTAGACGGACCTTAGTCGGCAAAGGAATGTCTCTGCTTTTCAATATGCTATCTAGGTTGGTCATAACTTTCCTTCCAAGGCTTGATGTTATTTGAAGGAGGAATTCACAATATTTTAAGCTTTAAAACCACTGGTTTATTAATCCCTTTGGGAAAGACAGTCCTCAATGGGACTCTCTTGCAACTTCATCCGTTAAAGGCTTTGCCAACAATACAAGACCCTGGCTGCTCTTCACCCTGGCCATTCTCCAACTTCTGTGTGCAACAGGCAACCTTAGGGATGAGGTAATAACTCCACAGGACAAAGAGCAAACTGGCCTACTCCTTGTAATAAAAGAGGTGGATTCCACAAGCTCAGTGCTCCTCACCTGTGATTCACACCTGCCTGTGTAACGTCAATCTAGGACCATATCTCATGTGATCCCTCAAGAGTGGGGGACAAGCAGAATTGATGCAAATATGCTGACATTCATGCTGCCTCCTGTGGTATGAGTATTAACATTCTTTGTCTCTGACCTAGGAGTGTCATGTCTACTACTGGCACCTATGAAACTGTAACAAGTTAGTTTATTAGCTTATAAGTAGACTAGTAGTAGTTTGTAAGTAGTAAAGTCAAATCCTGGCCAGGACAATGCCATATTATTAGACTCTTGCTAAGGTTTTTGTGCATATTTAATATTTTTAAATATTAAAACTATACTAATAAAAATAATAAAGCACTAATATTCTAAATTAGATATATAACTAACAGTACAAATAAAAGAATCTAGAAAAGCAAACTGTGTCTTAATGGAAATTTATTACGTGAAACATGACACTAAAAACCAGAGTGAAAATGATGAATTGCTGCTTAACAAATAACACAGAGGCAAGTGGCTATACATTTTGAACATATAAAGTTAGGCACTTCACCTCATACGGTATCAAAAAATATGAATTACAGATAAATATGTGATTAGAAGTAAAAAAATAAAACTACAGATGTTTAGGAATAAATGTAGAAGGCTATTTTTATAATAAAAATGTAAAAAGGCCTTCTTTAGCAAAATAAGCAATCAAGGGAAAATTAAAAGATTTGATTGCATAAAAATTTTTTTAAAAAAATTTCATGTACAGAAGAAAATTTCATAAAGTTTTTTTGCATAAAAAAACCAAGTGATCAACATGGAAAATCATTTTAAGATAAGATGACAAAGAATTCAATAATTTAAAATATTTTAAGAAATACACAGACAGATACATGAAAATATGAGCAATGTGTATAAATGGGCAACTTCAAAAAGGAAAAATACAAGTAGTTGATAAGCTCATGATGTTCACATATATAATGTTTAGTCTCAAAATTTAATATTATACAACTATACTGCTTAGTTTCTGACTCTTGAAACCAATGATTATGGACTACTAGTCAGTGCGGAAACTAGAGACACTAACAGTTTGCTGGCAGGACTATGATTACTGTTTTAAACAAGGTAATATGGAAACTCTGTTAAACATCTCTTGTCTTTGCCCACCCGTTTCAAGGAATTTATCTAATATATCAAGATATAACAGGAAAATGTATGTGTAGATGTTTTACTGTAGCCTTGTTTGCACATTAACAGAAACTCAAAACATCTTCAATTTCTCAGTTTTCATGAGGAGAATGTGCATCTATATTGAGATTCTGCAGAGTTATTTCCCTCATAAGTAGAATTAGGCAAGTCAATGAGAGTTCACTTGAAAGAATGTCAAATGTACAAAATTTTGTGAAAAAGAAACTCAATGAAAATAAGAATAGTAAGAACACATGTTTATTTCAAAATAAATACATTATTTCTGAAAACACAAGCTCATAAAGCTTTTTTCAAAGATCTAAAATCTGTCTACATTTCACTGTTTGTATAACCATTATACAAATAAACAAAAAGCAAAAAAATAAAATAAAATAAAGGCTAAAGAGATACTAAAGCATTAACATGATGTACAAGGGGAAGAGGAAGCTTTTCGCTTCTTCAGATACTTTAGTACTCTGTGGATTGTTATAAGGAATAATGCTTTTATAATACAAATTATTGGAATAGAGTTTTAAAAGAAAATGAATGGCCATGAAGAAATGGAAGGAAGAAAAAGCAGACAACACATTCAAATTCTAACATAAGGTATTGCTGAGACTTCTAGAAGCAACTGACCTCAAAATGTATGATTTTTCACCCAAAGCTACAGGAAGAATATAAACAGGTCGAGGGGTTCTGGGGGAAAAAAAAGAATAGAGGAAATATTTGGAAAAATAGAATAGAGGAAACCAGAAGAGTCAGTAGAAAAGATATTTTGACCTAAAAGTTGGTAGGACCACGGTACACTTATCAATAGTGCCGATATCTCATACTGATGATTAGCAGTGATCATCAGGCTGGACTGGGCCAGGCTAGATATCAGTAGTTTATCTCCTGATAATGAGAGCTCCAAGAACTGTTTGCTTAGTAGAGCGCAGAAAGAGAACCAGATATGTTGTATAATATAAGGAAATTAAGCTCTGGAAGAGAAAATAAGCTCTGGAAGCAATAAATATAGTAATAGTGTTTTTCTTATATAAAGAGAAAAACATATATCCTACACAGAAGTATACTGTAGTGCACGCATACGCAACTGCAAAGTGACAGGTGAAAAGGCAGTCATAACAGCAATATTTAAGGATAAGTCTTACACAATAGTAACCAAATTAAAATTATCAGTGAGATATACAGTTTCCATACCGAAGTTGTAAAATCTAATGTGGTTTTTGCACTTTCATTAATCTTAAATTGACCCATGGTGCTCAATAGCCATGTTTTTCCAGTGACTATCTTATCAGGCAATGGATTTTTAGAACAGTAGCACATATGCAAAGTTAATCAAACTAAAAATGGATGAAACTATGGTGGAGAACCAGTTTAAGATATATATATACATAGCAATGGCAATCCACTCCAGTAGTCTTGCCTGGAGAATTCCATGGACAGAGGAGCCTGGAGGGCTATAGTCCATGGGGTCACAAAGAGTCGGACACAATTAACTGACTAACACACGCATAGATATATAAAACCCATGCTCCGGCAATCCCACTCCTGGGAATGTAACAAAGGAGGCTATACAAAAATGTTGGTAGAAGCAAAGATTAACCACCACCACTATCACCAATGGAACACTTACATTATTTTCATGGAGTAAAGTCTTTGCATGCATTGACGTGAATATCATATTGACAGTATTTCTTACAGTTGGAGCAACTATGTTTTCTGACCTCACGTGCGCTATACATGAAAGCAGGCTTCTGAAGTTCTCAATCTGCATATGCTTCTAAATTCAGCCACATAACACAACTACCATTATTCTGTGGGCCCCAAATGTTACCTGATTTGATGCACATTTTAGCAAATTTGTTGATATCAAAGTCTTAGTAATTACCAACTGACACAACACAAGCACAGAAGAAATGACATTTGTTATCCAGTTCTCCAGGGACAGAAGAGCCTGGCAGGCTGCTCGATGAGGTTGTCTAAAGAACCACCATCTCCCTCTCCATGTTACTTAAACATGGTCTAGGGAATCAAGCATTGTTTCAGCCTCTGAATGATACCTCTGTGGCTTGGTAACTACCTCTCTGATTCTCATTCTCCTGATCTCTAAAGCAGCTCTAAAATCTACTCTACAGGGTTGTTGTGAAAAAATGCCTGATACAATGTGTTTCACATATTGTTGTTGTTTAGTCACTAAGTTATATCCGACTCTTTGTGATCCATGGACTGTAGCCTGCCAGGCTCCTGTGTCCATGAAAATCCTTATAGGCAAGAATACTAGAGTGGGTTGCCATTTCCTTCTCCAGGGGATCTTCCCAACCAAGGGATCGAACTGCATTGGCAGGAGGATTCTTTACCACTGTGCCACCTGGGAAGGGTGTCACATAGACTTAGTCAAATACCAGTTTACTTTTTCCTACAATGTCTGAACAATGTTATGTCTGAATTGTAATTAGAACCATCTATATACATTTAATATCTAAATAAAAGTTCTGGTAATCCAAGAGATACAAATCAAAGGAATCATATGATAGCATTTTTAAACTCCAAATTAACCAATTTTATTATAAATGATAGTATTGAAATTTGGAGAGGCTGCATTAAGAAAGGCATCATAGATGCTAGTGGTAATGTCAACTGCTATCATATCTTCAAAAAAAGTTTGATAACTTCAGGGTTCTTATTCTTTGATTTAGTAACCTCAGTACCACTAAGCTTTCTCTGAAAAACAGTTAAAATGCAAATATTTATACACCAAAACATTCACTTTATAATAAAAAATGAAAACAACCTAAAATAAATACTTGTTTATTATTTTTCATAATAAAAAATGAAAAACCTAAGGTATTAAGTCCTTAAAACCAGGATAATGTGTATGAAAAAAACATACAACCAAAGAATCATAGAACTGAATAATATGTAATCATTTTATGTAATATTTAAGAAGTGTTTAATCACATTAAAAATGGAATATCTTAATAGAACTACCACAAAGAGCAGAATGCTAAATACTTAAAAATGCATAGATAAAAAGACTAATGAAGAATCTACTTTTTTGTTTCAATTTCTTTAAACGAAACATCTCTATTTTAAACCCATTTTTGGATTTTTCTTCAACTAGATATCACTTAATAAATAGGTAATATCAAATTTCTTATAAAGATTATTAAGCAAAAATTTTATTTCTACAAACTTATCAGTTCTCTTATGTCAGTCAGAAAGTACAAACAGATGTCCCTCTTTTCTTGGGATGCCAGAAATTTTTACACAGAATGTGTATTTATCTCTGTCGTGGAATTCTTTAAAAACTGATTATTGGTAGAGTTATTTTCTCCTTATTGAGTTCTGATCATTCTTTTAGTTTTTTTGCTCATATATGTATGTATGTGTATATGTGTATATATTTTAGTAATAGATATTACTATAAAATCGTAATATTTTAGTAATAGACATATTTTTTAAACTTTAAGCAATGGTGTTTAAAGTTAAACCACGATATTACCTGTTTACTAAACTAAGAAGTGAAGCACACCCCCACCAGACCCTCTGAGAGAGAAGGGTCCAAGAGAGGGTCTGAGAGAGAACACAGAAGTCACCTTGGCTACAGAGTAAAGATCTGAAGGGAACTCAGGTACACTACTAGATCTTAATCAGCTCAAAAGGCCCATTTGTTGCCTGGTGACAAATATATGCTGGCTATTTCAACATCATTCAAGCCATGCATAATTATCTTACTAAGGAAGCAAAATATGGCTCTAGGACTCCTTGAGGCATGTGGAGACAAATTTAAGTTGTATTTTCATAGTAAGAATTTCCTTTACAAAAGAGCAACATAAACAATAAAATTCCCACTATGAGTAGACTTCTTTCTGCACTTAAACTGACCTGGAATAATTAAAATTCACTAGGTAAATGTATTGCCAATTTACACTGTTTTTCTCAACATGCTTCCAAATTCTATAAGACTAGCTCTTTCAGAAAGCCTTGCTGCCTCATAAAACTCCTTCAAAGACAAAATATTTCTTGATTCAGCAGAAATTAAAGCCTAAAAAACCATTCCTTACTATCAGAGGTTAATGGATGATAGTATTATGTGTACACACTGGGCACAAAACAGTTAAGCCATAAGGCTTAGGCTGAAGCCTGGCAACACCCCAGAGCCCTGAAGGCAGCCTTGGCACTCTTCGGGTGCTGTGGGAGATGCTGAGTAGGACACAGAGGAAACAACCTTAGAGACAGGTGTGTTTGATGAATGGATGGGGGAGGGGACAGATACTGTTTACAGTTCCCAACCCATGGAAAACCAGGACCAGCTCTTCTCACCACCAGAACAGACCAGAAGAAGGGGAGGGCAGAGAGGCATCAGGAGGACAAGACATCCTGTCTCATAGAGAAGGGAGGGGGAGAAGCAGAGGCTTCATACAGTGTTATATGTGCTTTACTAGAAAAATAAATGGATATATGTAGTTGAATTCTTTCTTGAAGAATACCATTTCTCTGCATTGTAGGCTTAAAGTCTGAGTATTTTCAGTATATGCTTTCTCAAACTAGAATCCAAGTACAGTGCCAGTGCAGCAGAAAATATTGGATCACAAGAAAATTATCACAAGCAGAACAAAGAAATCATAGAAACCAAGCAAGGAAACAAGGATCAAGGATGAGATATTTTCTAACCACTCAAAATGAGGAGAGATTAGTAAGTAACATAAACACTGGGACAGCCCAACAAATAAAGCGTATACGTCGAATTTATAATTTCCTGAATACACAAGTACGTGTACACATACACACACATACACTGCAAACACAGGGTGTCTTTTTCAGCCAGCCTCTTCTGCCAGCCCTCTAAAGTCTTCTAGGCAAAAGAGCAGGAGCTACAGCAACACAGATTAACTCCAGTAACCTTCATTCACTCCCTTGATGCCAGGGTAGCTAATGGACTTTACCTAAAGGTCAGACGGCATTAAGGTCTTAGACCAGCTAAAAACTTCCCTCAGATTAACACAGTCAAGTGGAGACAAGGACATGAGTCAAATGCTTTCGTTACATCATATTTTTCTCTCCGCTGAAATATGATCCTCCACATTCAAAGAAATGGCCAAAGAAAAAAACAATCTGAACAATGACAGATTTTCTAAATTCCATTGATGTATTTAAAATAGGAGTTCTCATGCACCGTTTGAAAACTTAAAACCACTTATATTTTCAAACTATTGAAATTCTACACACATCCTAGATAATAATTCTCTGCTTGATTCAAGAAAACTCCTTTCAAAATTACCACTTCTGAAATATAATTTGCCAACACAGAAAATCAAAGATTTTCCTGAGAGATTTATTGTCCCTCTTCTCAAGAACTCTCACTTCACACTTCCAAACACTTACGGAATTCTAATAATCACTATGACCCAAATGCATATATACATATAGGTGTTTACACATATACACAAGTTATAGCCCTTTCTGCAGTGTGTACAAAATACACCTCTTCAGGGTATTTTAGTTTTTAGTGTTGCAGTTTGTTTTATAACCATTTAAATACTGATATCATAAAGCTCTTCATTAAAAGGTACAACTTCTCAAATGTATGAAATTAATACAATTGTCCTGGAAAAATTGAAATTCCCCTCTTCATAAATACACAATGAAAAACAATTCTTCTAAAAATATGGAAGAAATTTAAAGTTGTTTTGCTCTTGCACTGTATTCCAAATACTATAAGTAATAATTACACTTGTAAGCACTGAAGAGGTGCTGAGAAACCATATTTTTTTTAACCTTTAAAACAGATCCTGGTTAACATTATTCATCACAGTTAAAGAAGATAAAAATCAGCTTAAGTCTATAGGGACAATACTTTCATATGGTGTTAAACATGTCAAAGCAATCAAATACTTTCAAAAGTAAAAAAAAAAAAGTTTTATAACTTATTCTTTTAAAAAGTTTAACTCAAAAACAAGAATCTCTAAAGCTTCTTTTGTATAGTTGTTAAATCCAACTATATAATTTTTTCTGCATTTCAATGAATTATAAAATCAAGGAGGGGGAATAAAATAATCCTTAAGTATTACTGATTTGCATAAAAATAATGAACAATGATTTAAATTCAATCCCAAAATGTTTACTAAAATGTCACTGTTACTTACCTAAGCAGCAATCATTCAACCCCTCAATCTCCTAAGAGTCAAATACTCTAACATCCTTAACACAGTCTTAATGCTTATTGATTCATTCGTCTATATTAGGTAGAAAATTGTTACCTGCTTTTTACACTATGGAAGAAGTGTTTTGGTCTTCCCATTAAAAGGAAAAAAATCCTTGACATTGGTCACTGAAATCCATAAAACTCCTTTTTCTTTCCACAGTTCCTAATGAAGTACTCTAATATATTTATGCCAGATAACAGCTTAAACAGGATTATAAAAAGTCTAAGTATTATATACTTGAACCAATATTTTCTAGCAGACAATATTAACTTACACTAAGCTCTTAACTTTTGTAAATAACAGATCTCATGTAGTTTATGGATTTGCAATCAATCAAGCTTCTCTTTTTAATGTATGAAAGAGACTGGAAGGATGAGAGACAGTGGGAACAGTAAATTACAATACTTATTTTGTGTTTTCATGTGAAAACCATAGGATGTTAATTAATAAAAGAATGGGATAATCATTATTTTAAGTTATCAACTCATTTAATCTTCTTACTTTTTGGTACATTAAGCCAGAAAAGTATAAATTACATAAATGTTTAATAAGAAAGCATTAAGCCTAATAAATAATTAAAGTTCCTTCAAAGATAACAATATCAGTTTTTATTTACTCAGAAATTTATTTTTTGCTAGGAAAACTGACTACCAAAACATTTCTGAATTAACGCCATATACTCACATTCGTATGTGAGACCACTATTGCTTACCTCAGTCAAGTGCGGTGTAGGGTTAAATCCACAGAGATTACACACTTGTTTCTTACATTCAGTGCAAGTGTTGAAGTTAGCAGGATCCTTAGAACTTATGTTGAGTTCAGTTTTGCAGAGAGGACAGGCTGATTCTGGTTTGGGGGTTTCTTCCAGCTTGGGGGGAAGAACAACCTTTTGAGGTTCAGCTGTGGACGGTTTGCTGTCCTTAGTAGGCAGAGGCTTCTTTTCTGTTTCTGTTCTTTTTACTGTTGAAACTTGTTCAGCTTTGGGCTCTAGTTTTTCAATTACTGGAGCTTTGGTTTCCTTTTTCACAGGTAGAACCTTTGCAGGTGCTGGCGGTGCTGTGGATTTGGGTGGCCCTTGAGAAGTAGGTGGTTGTGAAGGAGGAGGGACTTGTTTTATCGGGGCCGCTGGCCCACCCTGTGAATGAGACCCAGGCTGGCCTCCTGTGGAGATCAGATTTGATGCCTGGCTAAAGATGGATGCTCCAAATCCAAAGAGTTTCCCAGTCACTGTTTCTTGAGGAGTCGTGGGCTGTGATTTAGGGGCATCAGTAATACTTCCCAGATTTAGGCTAAAACGTCTCGACTGCTCCTGAGGCTTTGGGGGCTGTGGAGATAGAGGGGCAGTTTGTCCAGTGGGGGGTCGTGGAACCTGGGGTGTGGGTGACCCTTTTGGCATCGGCTTGGTGTCTGGCTTAGGACTCATTTTGGTTTGTGCTTTCTTGGGTTCGTCCTTTTTCTGAATTGGATCAACTTGTTTCTGATCTTTGCTCTCTGGAGTAGGTCCAGGATGTGAAATAATTTTTGTATCTGATGCAGGTCGAGGTATGACTTTAGAATCTACTGGGCTAATTTTTTCTCCTGTTGGTGGAAAACTCTGAGAAGGTTTGGCAGAGTCTGGTTTTAGAGGAGGAGTTCCTTTCTCTTGATCCTTTGATGGTATTTTGGAGCCTAGAATATCCGGTCTTGTTGCTGTTGATGATGAAGACACAATGTCTGTGGCTGGCTTTCCTGTCTTGGGCTGCTCTGGTTTATCATCTGCCATGGAGACCTTGGCCGGTTCAGACGAGACAGAAGGCTCTTTGGGAGGGACTGGCTTAGATGAGGACTCTGCCTCAGGAGGCTGCTGGGATGTGACTGGGTGGGGACTGTGAAGGGTTGGTTGTTTCACTAGCGGTGGGGGCTTTTTAGACTCAGCTACCTTTGAGACATCCTGTTTGGGTGTAGTATCTTTCTTTGGAGAAACCTGCTGTGACGGAGTGGGTGGCTTGCTCACTGCTGATGCAGGAACAGGGGTAGTCTTCGGTTTGGGCTGGGGTGATGATGGAATTGGAGCCAGGTTACCTCCTAGAGCTCTCTGCATCTGACAGTTTAAACAGAGCCACTCTTTCATCTAGAAGTAACATAAAATAACAGTCAGTAAGGCAATAACAAGGTAGAAACAAAAGCATTTTTAAAACTGCATTGGTAGCTTTTGAAATTATGTCTCTCATCATGTAAAACATAAAATCTAGATCAAATAATTTTAGTTAATTTATATATTTATATCTTATTTATATATAGATAAGTATACTAAAATATAACTAATGAAACTCAGAGATGTAAGCACTCTATTTTAAGCAGTATAAAATTATAAATCAACACGGAAAATTTTCTTGTAACATTAGCTATATTCCTTGCCTTTGATTTACTCAAAGTTTGATTACTCCCAGAAATAGAAAACCATGTATGATAAAAGAACATGATTATTAATATAACATATTAGATTCCAAAATCAGTTATGTTGGATATTTTCTCTGTTGATGGCTCATAAACAGGTTTCGGTTATATAACCCAGAGTATGCTTGTCAAAATTATTAACACACTGATAATTTCTTAAATTAGCAAGAGAATCACTTCTCCCCTCCAAGGCAACACAATCAAATGTGAGAAAATCATAACTATTAGTCACTGTGGGTTAGAAAGAAAACATTCTCTCTTAAGAAAGTAAAGAAAATATAATGGTATCCCCTGAAATTATTATAGACATAGCATGATCAAAAAGAGAAAAGTTACTTCCTTATAATTTTTATAAATGGAAAGAGCAATATATGTATACAATATACTTACCTGACTGGTGAGATATGTATATATGTGAGACACACATTGTGTGTGTATATATATGTATATATTTATATGTGTGTGTATATATATATCATGTATAGGTGTAAATGCATTTCTTCTTTTCCATCACATTTATTGTTAAAAGGAGAACATGAAATTGGTACTAATATATTTTAGAAGATAATCTTAAAAATGTATATTCAACATTTACCTATTTTATTCTAAAATAATATACACTCATTATACAAAATTTTAAATATTACCAAAGTAATCTAGAAGGGTAAATTCTATATGACCTAATCTTTAACTCCCAAAGTAACCAATGTTACCAGTTTAGCACTGAAGTTCTTTGTTCAAAATTCTACACTATGGAAAACTAAATATATGGTGCATAAGTAACAAAAAAGTTCTCTAGAACACAAAATTGTTAAGTATTAGGTGGGCAAGCAACATACTTACTTGAAACAATTCCTTTTTGTAAAAAAACTGAACTAAGCATTCCTAATTTTAAAAAACTATTTTTACACTTGACAGTTTACACTGTTAACATTTAATTGAAAGAAAAAAACTCCTGTGTCTTTTGCTTAATCATTAAAATGAATTTAAAATTTAAAGAAAGTATGGTGAAATTATTTAAACTCAGGGACCAGTATGCATGTGTGCTAAGTTGCTTCAGTTGTGTCCGACTCTTTGCGACCCTATGGACCGCAGTCTGCCAGGCTCCTCTGTCCATGGGATTCTCCAGGCAAGTATACTGGAGTGGGTTGCCGTGCCCTCCTCTAGGGGATCTTCCTGACCCAGGGTTTGAACCCGCATCTCTTATGTCTCCTGCATTTGCAGGTGAGTTCTTTACCACTAACACCATGTGGGAAGCCTAAAGTACCAGTATAACAGGGCTTATTTTATAATCTCATGGAAAGCAAACTTTTGTTTGGAGAAGGTTGAAGATTTTCAACTCTAACTGACCAGTTATATTTGTTTAAAAATCTGAATCAAAAAGCAAAATTAAAATATTTGTTACCTATAGGTTAAGAGGCACTTGGGTTTTTATTACATTCATTTTCTATATGAGTATTAAGTACTTATGTTTACCTTTTTCTATGTTTGAGGCATTTCATAAAATAAATAACTTTTTAAACATACAGATATTTGAATCCCAAAACATAATCAATCCACTGTTACTAATATAAGTTGTATGACTAAAGGGTTAGCTTGAATATAAGGAAATCCACTCCATCATGTCCCCTTCTTGATGAAAGGAAATTTCTCCATAAACATGCATCTATCCACTCAACCATATCTCCTAATGCCAATGTCAATTCTGCTGTTCTACTATTTACTTTTTATCACTGTTTTCAATCTTAAATGATACCATGTCACCTTATAATCATGCAGTCAGACAAGATGAAAGAAGAAAATATAATTAAAATGATAATTCTTTACTTATAAAATAAGTATCTGATGATGATACTGTCATAAATCCTCCTTTCCTTTCCTCTGAAAGTTCTCTCTCAACCCTCATCCTTCCAATTTCTTTGGATGTATTTGGTTTTATCACTAAAATTTTAAGTCTGTTTGCCATGTGAACATTGGAGCTTCATGCATAGCTGGCTGGTAAGCTTTCACTCCATCTCTGAACCACTGCAAAATCAGAACACTACCATGGCATATCTAACGTACGATTTATATCAACACTGGGACACATATTCTGTACTGTCCTCATTCCAAAAGCAAATGTTTCCTTGTAGTTTATAACCATATATGACCAAGTCTCTAAATATGTAGACAAGGGGGGACTTAGGAAAAGAGGGGTGGAAAACAAAGGCTATTGCTTTTTCATAGGGACATAATTCTGCTTTTCTCTTAACACACTGTGTTTCTGAACAGACTCCACTGGCCCTACTTTTGTCCTTTTCATGACCCCATTTTCTTCACTTTGATAAACAACACATAAAAGACATCTGATCCCTCAATGTTCCTCCTCACTGTGAAAATACAGGTTAAAATCATTGTCTATAGCTTTCACAATATGAAAAGCTTTTTATCCTCTTAGGGTTTTTCAGAAAGAGCCTCTTTTTAATTCTACTGGCCAAATCTGTTGAAAACAGAAATGAGTTTTAGCTCAGAACCTAATCTACTACTGAACACAGCCGTGTTTCCAATTGCCTGATTCAGTCGAAAACAACAACAAAAAATCTTTCTTATTACACTGAGAAAATGACAAAGTCCACAACACACCGCAACACTAACATCACGAATCACCATCTAATATTCCACAGTGCACCAAGGGAGAGTTACAAGCAGTAACCGCACCTCTGCCTTCTCAATCATCTGAGTTAAAAATCCTGTAATATCTTTACTGCATATTCAGTTACTCTTCAAGAAGGTCTGTGTTGCTTGTGAAAGTTAATTTCTCACGTGTTCATATTTCCAAAGCCATTGTCCCTCATTTGGCCCTTGTCATTTCCAAAATATTGTGTACCTCCACCAAATTTAACCTGTTTAAAACAAACCACCACAGAAAAGGTTGACTCTAGCTCCCATCAAAACTCAATACTCTCCATTAGCTGTGAATAGTTAATTTTTTGTAAGAAATTAAAATCTATAGTTTTGTTACTGTCCTTACGTTAGCACTTACCTAATTCTGATACCTCCAGCTCTACATCTCCCCAAAGACGCTCAGCAACAATAATAAACACTATGTGTGTGGTCTGACCTTTTAATCATCATAAGTGAGTAAAGTCGCTCAGTCATGTCCAACTCTTTGCGACCCTGTGGACTGTAGCCTGCCAGGCTCCTCTGTCCATGGGATTCTCCAGGCAAGAATACTGGAGTGGGTTGCCATTTCCTTCTCCAGGGGATCTTCCCAACCCAGGGATCGAACCCAGGTCTCCTGCATTGCAGGCAGACGCTTTATCCTCTGAGCAACCAGAGAATCCCCTTTAATCATCATAGATGTTCACAAATATTTTTTGAGGTTGTCGGAATTAAATAAATTAAGATGTTCATGCTCTTCAAGCTACAGTATTTCTATGTTTACTCTGTTAATACCCACTGTTAATCTAGCCTGAATGACAAGCTTCTGCCTTCATTTTCTGGTGGCCTGCCATTCTCCCTATGCCATACCCTTGCCATGGACCATATATTCCCATTTTGATTCAAACTGAAGGAACCCCCCATAACCAACTCGCCTGCTAACCATACATATTTTCAGGGCTTGGAGATAATTACTGTCTTGCTTAACTTTTAAAATTACATTTTTATCTGTAACTATGAGGAGAGACGAACCTGGATTTACTGCCATCGTGGCCTCAAACCTCTGATGCCCATTCCACTTGGTAGCCATATTTATAATGCAGCTAGTTCCCCTAGTTCTGCATCACTGGGTCTTCATTCCACTGCAGCCATGGATGTGGGTCTTACAAGACTTTAGTCCTTATCCCTCCTTCCCTGTGCTAAAGAAGTCAGACAATATCCATGGACAAACCTAACTGAGAAGAAGCCTTTCACCAACATTGCATAAATGACTTCCCAGTTCCCTGACACGCATAGTACTTACTTTCTCTTATCACCCACATCCATTCAACAAATAGGAGAAAGGCAATAAATAATACCAGGGGAGCCTTCTACTGTATCAGTATTTCCAAAGCCACTGTCTCTGATCTGGCCTTTCATGAATCCTTTTTTTTTTTTTTTCCTTTTCTTCCTGCAAGTTCCCCCTCAACCTGCCCTCAACCAATTTCTTTGGATGCATTGGTTTTATCAGTAAATTTTGTTGTTGTTGTTTTATCAGTAAATTTTTAAGTCTCTTTGCAATGTGGACTTTAGAGCTTACCTTCAATATACAGGCACTAAAATGAAAGTATTTGCATTAGCTAAGTATGCCATGCTTTAACTATTCCTAAATTCTAGATTTTATATGACAAATGATAAAAAAAAAAAAAGTCATTTCTTCCTTTCCCCACATTGCTTACAGCAAGCGAATAAATGGCATTCAAGAACTGGAGACACAACTGTTTAATGAACTACTCTAATTCAATTAGCTCTATGGAAAGGAACAAAAAAGGCATAAAATTGTTCATTCAGTCTTCTGACTTAATATGCTACATAAATAGGGGTAAGAAAGGACTCAACCAGAATTTCTGCTGAGGTCACAGTGTATTCTAAGGTGAATGCTGATAATTATTAACACACCTCCCTGTTAAATCCAGTCTCCCAGGGTTCCCTTTTTCTGAGCCTTTTGGTGAGTTATGTATCAGAGCTGAGTCATGTGAAATATAGTAATACAACTTCACTGACTAAGGCTTCTGCTGGATAATCATAAAAATATTATTAAATGTTTCAAGAGGTACCACTTGAAAGTTTAATTGTGAATTTCACATAAGCCTTCAATTATTGGTGCCACTATCAAAAAAGTACCGAAAAATAGATTCTGATTTTTAAGGTTATGTCTTTAATAATAATTCAAGATAGTTAACACAATACATCTAACAAATAAGGTGAGTTGACAAATGTTGGGGTTCCAGAATTAAAGCATATTCCTACTTGGAACTATTATTAATCTATTTAGCTTCAAAAGAGAATGCAAGTTTCTCAAAAGAAAAAAAAAGAAGTATCCAGAAGGCATAGTGACTAACATCTACCCTTCAATGTGCCCCGAACTGAAAATTTTAAACACAGAATCTACATAAAGTTTATAATGAAATCCCTGCTCAACAACATAGCATGTAGAATCTGAAAATTGTGGTACAGATGATCTTATTTACAAAGCAGAAATAGACACAGATGTAGAAAACAAAAGTATGGATACCGAGGGGGAAAGGGGAGGTGGCATGAATTGGGAGATTAGGATATATACACTATCATTTTTATATACACTATTGATAGTATGTATGAAATAAATAACTAATGAGAATCTACTGTATAGCACAGCCAACTTTACTCAGTGTTCTGTGGTGACCTAAGTGGGAAGGAGATCCAAAAAAGAGGGAATATATGTATACGTACAGCTGATCCACTTTGATGTACAGCAGAAACTAACACAACATTGTAAAGCAACTATAGTCCAAGAAATATTTTTTCAAAATAAGTAAAACTTTAGAGTTTTTCTGAAGTCAGCTAAAAAACAAAAAGAAGAATGCAATATTGGGAACTTATATTTGCTAGTGTTCGCACAGAGTCGGACACGACTGACGCGACTTAGCAGCAGCAGCAGCAGCAGCAGCAGTGTTCGCATACTGTTCATATTATGAATATATTTTCTTCCATCATACATTCACCCTGCCCTTCTACTAAAATCTGTTAGGTCTTTCTTGATGCATCACAACTAAACTTTTCTGCAAACCATAAGATCTAAATGTATCATTTACTCCATCAAGGCAGGGTTCTCATTCTCTCTTACCTGAGTTCTGATTCAAAATTTGTACTCCTCCTCCATCCACCGAAATGCTTCCTAACCTTTATGGTCCACGATGACTTCTCTGCCTTATAACTTAGTATTCCATTCTCCATTATAAGGTCTGCCCCTTCTCAACTGTCCCAACTATAGTTTGAACCACAGCATTTAGACTCACATATTGCTTTTCTTTTCTAATTAATTCTTCTTTTCTCCTATCCTCATGTACTCTTAAAAAAAAATAACCACTTCTTATGATGACTCTTACCTCTGTATTAGATAGCAAGCAAAGTTTAGATATTATGTAATAATGAATTATTATAAATGTTTCCTACCTCTGAAATTCTTTAAAAAATCTGTTATTCATATTACTTTGAATGTCATAGAATATATAATTAAACAATATAATTATTAAATAATGTATAATATTATAAAGAGAAACCCAAGCTGAAGTTTGATAACAGATGATGTTTCTGCTATTCAAGCAATGCCCAGCCCACATGATCTCCTCCATGGAGGCAGCTACCTACTGACAGCAGTTTGACTATAGATGGCTCACTGAATAGCTGTGCATATTCATGAACAACATACTTTGGTTAAAAACTAGATACTTACATTCCTTGATAACACACTCTGCAAATTGGAGAAACAGTTTTATTTAAGACAATCCATCCAAAATTTGAATGGCTACTTTCTGAAACTGTGTAGATAATTTATGCAGTAAAATGCAGAAACCATTATCACACCTTGTGAAATATGACCTAACATGCTCTGTTTTCTTCATAAAGGCTAATAATGTTTACCAAAAACTAGCAATGACATTGCAATTCTTCACAAAACAGGATAAAATGATAAAAGTATATTTGAATATATATGTCAGTGCACTCCAAAACAAAAATAATTGTCACTTTAACCAAAGTACAATTTACAAAATAATTACAGAGCACAGACATGAAAATACATTTGTACTACACTCAGTGACACAAAGAGAAGCGGATCCTAAAAAAAAAAAAGAGAAGAGGATCCTGAATCAGTAAACTGAACTACATATGTTAGATATTAACACTTCTGACTGCCTCTCACATGGTGATCTCAAACTTTTATATCTCAAATGATTAACATAACTTGAGCTATCACACTGTTTTGTAGCCTGTGATCCAAGAATTCCAAGTAGGCAAAATTTGTGCAATTATTTAAATAGCTTACTGACTGCACCATTATTTCACTTAAAAATGAAAAAAAGTTACTTTAGTGAAAAGAATCAAAGGTCTTGTAAACTTTGTGAACTCATATGAAAGTTACATATCTTTAATTCAAACAGATGGTAACTGGAATTAAGAAAATCACTTATACGTTAACTTGGAAAGGAAAGAAGAACTTTTAAAAATACATATATGAAATATAAAAAATATATTAAAATGTGTAAAAATACAAAGTTTCATAAGGGATTTTAGCCTCTTTCAGCTTTCTGTGAATGGGAGTCCCTTTTAATTTATTTAAATTTTATATAATTGCATGTATATGTGCATTTTCAAGAATGCATTTAAGGAAAACATGATTATAAAATTACACTTCATCAGCTTTAACTTTATTTCACCTTTTTTTCATAGATCCTTTATACATTTCTCATTACATTTATTTCTTTCTGACTAATCTCAATCCTTCCCCTTTCAAGTTAAATAAAACATAAACCTATATATTAAAATTTTTCCCAACAAACACAACTATAGAATGTCTAGCTATACATTCACATGAAGAAGCCTGTCACTGACTTCTTCAAATTGTTTTATGTACGTAGAAATCTAATCCTAACTTTTATTTTATGAATTCAACTGAAGTCTTACTTCTCTGAACAAATGACAGAAATGTCATATTTGTTCAGCGAATGATTTAAAAATCTTTGATTAGAGAGGAAGAATGAAAAGGTGGTTTTATTGTTTTAAATTCAGATGAGAACAGACCTCATCTATGTGATCTTCATCATATTCTATTTTACGAACAAGATCCAATCTGAATTTTCTGAATTACTGGCTCTCCTTATAAACTGAGTTCTATTCTTAAGAGTGAGCAAAGTTACCAACTCTATCTCTATTTTCAAAACCTAACAGAATGGCTGGCTCAGAAGAACAAAACAAACTCAGCAATATAAAGCTCTGGTTTGAATGAGGCTGAGAAAAAAGGTATAAAATAAGGACCTCAATTTTTTTACACTAAATTTCAAAAATAACTGCTGCCAAGATTGTGTCTTTTACGTACTGAAGTATAGTTGATTTACCACATTGTGTTAGTTTCAGATGTAAAGTGATTCATATATATAGATATACACACATATATATTATTTTCAAAGATTTTCATTATAGATTATTATAATATAGTTGAATATAGTTCCCTGTATACAGTGCTATACAGTAGGTCCCTGTTGTTTTATTATTTTATATATAGTAATATACATCTGCTAATCTCAAATCCACAATTTATACCTCTACCCCACTTTCCCCTCTGGTAACCGTAAGTTGGTTCTCCATGTCTGTCAGTCTCAAGAAGGTTGATTTTTTTTAACTTTAAGAATATGTAAAATTCTCCCTCTCTCTTTCACGCCCCAACTCCATTCATGTGTGTGCGTGCACATACATACACACACACTTCTTCTGTAACCTAGAATCTATTTAAAAAGAATGTGCTCTCCTATTTAAAAAAAAGACACTAAATTCAGATCTAGCTTCTTGTATGAGATCATTGCCAAGTAACGCTACCTTGCAAGTCACTTAAATTCTTAACCTCAGTTTCTCAGTGAGAAGCAAAGTTAACAATGATGGCACTATCCATACTTATTACAATTTTTATAAACAATAATAGCAATAGTAATGATAATAAGTACAAATAATTTATTCATTTCAATTTCAAAGCACTTCCACTTGTGGCCATATGTGATTTTTAGTATATGACAAGCCCTATAAATAAGGAAACCAAACACTCCGAAAAATTACAGTGACCTAACTGAATAACAGTAACAGTAAAGTAAGAAAAAGGCTTCTTTATCAAAGGTAACTAGGACTACTTTTAACTCAACTCATAGTAATATCAGCAAGAGTACAGATGCGTAAAGGGCAGAGCTAGGACTACAACCAGATCTATTGATGCTTTCTGATGTTTTTGATATTGGCATTACTTCAAGGAAGAAAATTATTCATGACATTGTACAGGAGACAGGGATCAAGACCATCCCCAAGAAAAAGAAATGCAAAAAAGCAAAATGGCTGTCTGAGGAGGCCTTACAAATAATTGTGAAAAGAAGAGAAGCAAAAAGCAAAGGAGAAAAGGAAATATATTCCCATTTGAATGCAGAGTTTCAAAGAATAGAAGGGAGAGATAAGAAAGCCTTCCTCAGCGATCAATGCAAAGAAATAGAGGAAAATAGAATGGGAAAGACTAGAGATCTCTTCAAGAAAATGACAGATATCAAGAGAACATTTCATGCAAAGACAGACTCAATAAAGGACAGAAATGGTATGGACCTAACAGAAGCAGAAGATATTAAGATGAGGTGGCAAGAATACACAGAAGAACTGTATAAAAAAGATCTTCATGACCCAGATAATCAGGATGGTGTGATCACTCACCTAGAGCCAGACATACTGGAATGTGAAGTCAAGTGGGAATTAGAAAGCATCACTACGAACAAAGGTAGTGGAGGTGGTGGAATTCCAGTTGAGTTATTTCAAATCCTGAAAGATGATGCTGTGAAAGTGCTGCACTCAATACGCCAGCAAATTTGGAAAACTCAGCAGTGGCTACAGGACTGGAAAAGGTCAGTTTTCATTACAATCCCAAAGAAAGGCAATGCCAAAGAATGCTCAAACTACCACACAATTGCACTCATTTCACTCCAATACTCTTGCCCGGCAAATCCCATGGATGGAGGAGCC
This sequence comes from Budorcas taxicolor, assembly GCF_023091745.1. NCBI lineage: Eukaryota > Metazoa > Chordata > Mammalia > Artiodactyla > Bovidae > Budorcas > Budorcas taxicolor. The sequence continues at coordinate 39,436,881 of NC_068913.1, read as the reverse complement.
TGATAGGCTGCAGTCCATGGGGTCACTAGGAGTCACTTTCATGTATTGGAGAAGGAAATGGCAACCCACTCCCATCTTCTTGCCTGGAGAATCCCAGGAATGGGGGAGCATGGTGGGCTGCCATCTATGGGGTCGCACAGAGTCGGACACAACTGGGGCGACTTAGCAGCAGCAGCAGCAGCAGCACATGCTAGTAAAGTAATGCTCAAAATTCTCCAAGTCAGGCTTCAGCAATATGTGAACCGTGAACTTCCAGATGTTCAAGCTGGTTTTAGAAAAGGCAGAGGAACCAGAAATCAAATTGCCAACATCCGCTGGATCATGGAAAAAGCAAGACAGTTCCAGAAAAACATCTATTTCTGCTTTCTTGACTATGCCAAAGCCTTTGACTGTGTGGATCACAGTAAACTGTGGAAAATTCTGAAAGAGATGGGAATGCCAGACCACCTGACCTGCCTCTTGAGAAATCTGTATGCAGGTCAGGAAGCAACAGTTAGAACTGGACATGGAACAACAGGCTGGTTACAAATAGGTAAAGGAGAACGTCAAGGCTGTATATTGTCACCCTGCTTATTTAACTTTTATGCAGAGTACATCACGAGAAACGCTGGGCTGGATGAAGCACAAGCTGGCATCAAGATTGCTGGGAGAAATATCAATAACCCCAGATATGCAGATGACACCACCCTTATGGCAGAAAGTGAAGAGGAACTAAAAAGCCTCTTGATGAAAGTGAAAGAGGAGAGTGAAAAAGTTGGCTTAATGCTCAACATTCAGAAAACTAAGTTCATGGCATCTGGTCCCATCACTTCATGGGAAATAGTTGGGGAAACAGTGGAAACAGTGTCAGACTTTATTTTGGGGGGCTTTAGAATCACTGCAGATGGTGATTGCAGCCATGAAATTTAAAGATGCTTCCTCCTTGAAAGGAAAGTTATGACCAACCTAGATAGCATATTCAAAAGCAGAGACATTACTTTGCCAACAAAGGTCCGTCTAGTCAAGGCTATGGTTTTTCCAGTGGTCACGTATGGATGTGAGAGTTGGACTGTGAAGAAAGCTGAGTGCCGAAGAATTGATGCTTTTGAACTGTGGTGTTGGAGAAGACTCTTGAGAGTCCCTTGGACTGCAAGGAGATCCAATCAGTTCATTCTGAAGGAGATCAGTCCTGTGTGTTCATTTGAAGGACTGATGTTGAAGCTGAAACTCCAATACTTAGGCCACCTCATGCAAAGAGTGACTCATTGGAAAAAACCCTGATGCTGGGAGGGATTGGGGGCAAGAGGAGAAGGGGATGATAGAGGATGAGATGGCTGGATGGCAACACCGACACGACAGACATGAGTTTGTGTAAACTCCGGGAATTGGTGATAGACAGGGACGTGTGATGTGCTGCAGTTCATGGGGTTGCAAAGAGTCAGACATGACTGAGAGACTGAACTGAAGTGAATAAATAATTTACATCTTGCCTTCAATACAGTATTTTTGAAATGTGTATAAGGGTCTGTTTTTATCTAAGCTAATTAAGATATGGTAACAGGGGAGACAGAGTGTTAGGTATGTGTGATTTCTCAAGGGATGTGAACAATGAGCAAGTTATCCCATCACTGTAATAAGTTTACTGATCCAATAAATGATTCTGTTAGTTGTGGGTATCTACTTTCATGGCAGAACATCTGTTCTTACTAAGCTATACAGAACATCATACTAGTTGTGATATTTAGCAATTGACTTAGCATATATAAAAGCTGGACATGCAGAAAGACACCTGAAACATCTCGTAATTTAAAAGCTCCAATTAAAAAAAAAGGCTTTGGTGCTACAGATTAAACTTACAGGTAGAGCATGATGAACACATATTTATTTTACATGAGGAACACCCAAGTCATGAGGAAAATGCTGTACACTGGACCTCGTGGAAAATGAGAGCTAAACAAACATGGCATTTCTGAACATATTTAAGTAATGCAGATTTTTAAATTATTATTTCTATTCCTCTCAACTCATGAGAAAATTACCTTAGATAGAGAAATTAAGTTTGTTATAGTCAGGGTATTTTTGTATTAAATACTATGAAAGATACCATAAGCATTATCAGAGAGTAGCAAAAAAACCAAAATATTCTTTATCTTCTATTAAATAAAAATTTTATGCTTAGAATCAAGGGACTTGTATTTATCTTTATTGGGTTCATGAAAAACAGTGCCAGTTTTTGCTTGTCATGGCTGTGACAAGCAAAGAACAAATGAAAGAAACTGACCAAATCTGGCATGACAGGCATAAGGCATTTCAAATCAACTGTTATTTATAACTAAAATTCTTGTCATTTCACCAAGTAGATGCCAAGGCTAAAGATGTGAAAACTGAGAATCTAATTTACCCTTTCCTTCACCTCATATAAACTGCTTAACCAATCATGTGATAAATGAGAAAATTTTAAATTACTCAAGTATTAATTATAAGATGGATTTATAAGGCTAAAAAATAGCACAAAATATATGACATTAAAAGTAAAAGCCTGTCTCTTGGTCACCAAGTTTTACTCTTCAGAATTGATCAGGGTCAACTTTTGCTTTGACGTTGTCTTGTGGCTGCCATTATAATATCAAATAATAAGCTGTGATTTATAAATTTAAGATGTATATTTTCTCCTTTAAAAGCTACATTTTTTCAAAAAAAATCCTATTTATTACCACCTGTTTTAGGACTGTCTTTAGCAACAACAGGCTTCCCTGATAGCTCAGTCGGTAAAGAATCCGCCTGCAAAGCAGGAGACCCGGGTTCGATTCCTGGGTTGGGAAGATCCCCTGAAGAGAAAGGTTACCCACTCCAGTATTCTGGCCTGGAGAATTCCATGGACTGTATAGTCGTTGGGGTTGCAAAGAGTCGGACACAGCTAAGCGACTTTCACTTCACTAAGCAATGTTCAAAAAAATATAATTGATATATTAATTAAACATTTTAACACACAGTTAAATAATGCATAACTTTTTACTTTGATTTGAATACCATCTAATATCATCTCACATTCCACTACTATTATACAATTACAGTTTGGAAAATAATGATAATGTCTTTCTAGTTTTCTTCATTTCTGGGGTCAGCTACTCCACCCCACTCTCTTCATTTTCCATTTTAATAGAAGAACTCCAGTGACTGTGATATATACATGTGTGCACCTGTGTACACGTGTGTGGTGGTTTAGTCATTAGGTCGTGTCTGACTCTTGCGATCCCACGGCCTGGAGCCCGCCAGGCTCCTCTGCCTATGGGATTCTCTAGGCAAGAACACTGGAGTGAATTGCCATTTCCTTCTCCAGGGGATCTTCCCAACCCAGGAATCAAACCCGGGTCTCCTGTATTGCAGATAGATGATTTACCAACTGAGCTATGAGGGAAGTATATATATATAGACTGCTAATGATTTTTATGGACTCTTAAATATGAAAAAATTCTTAAGCTGCTCGCACACCCCCTCTCGATTGCTTACTTAAAGAATTCATCATATCACAATCTCTAGAAATGTAAAGAAATTGTTCCCTCTCTGCTGTCTTCTGTGTTGATATGACTATTATACAGATGCCTGATTTTTCATCTTTTTGTAGATGATATTTTTTTTCTCTGTAGAAGTCTTTCAAATGTTCTCCTTATCCCTGGAAATCACATCATTTCACCAGGATATATTTATCAGGCATTTTGTTAATCATGCTTGACTACTGGTGGATCAAAATCTGAAGACTTCCTTTTTTCTAGAGCTTGCCTCTGTAGCCTTGATTCTTTCTTTCTGAAACTCTTAGATATAATTTCTTAGAAATAATAAGCTGGAACTCTTAGAAATAATAAGCTCTTAGATATAATTTCCATAATTTTTAAATATTTCTCTTAGAGCCCCAGAGCTCTCAGAGTTCCAAGGGAACCTCAGAATTTCGGATAACTACCTCCTCAAAATGTCTACAATTCCATGGGCAGGCACTTAGAAAGAGCTCCCTATACTGGAGATGAAATGCTTACTCCCAGCCTCCACAACACCACAGGGAAGAGTAAAGAGGGGGATCTCAGAACTCTAAACATTCCTGGGTACATTTCCACCCTTTCCTTATTTAGCCCCCTTCAAACCCTCAGCCTCAGTTAGAACTATACACATAAATTAGACCTTTAGTCACCACTAAAAATTCCAGATTCCTGAGTCATCCATCAACTCCCACATGCTAATCCCCGAATGACAGGGAATGAAGGGACCTCACCAATACATCACCAACCCCTTCCCTTGGTTTGTGCTATAACCCTCTCCTACTTCATTTTTCTCCATAACACTTATAACCATCCGTCCCACTATACGTTTTATTTGCCACTCTGACCAATACACACTTTTTGGCTATTTTGTTCACTCTTACATCTAGGACAGTCCAGAAAGTGCCCGAAACATAGTAGGTCCTCAATTAAGTAGCTAGATAATTTGATGGGAAAATTCTGGGTCTCTCTTTTCCAAAACATCAACTGGGCCCATGTTTATCTTCAAGTCAGCACAGTGAAATTGGAGTATACTAATTATTGGTGAAATACGAATCATACGAATTTTACAAGTTCTTTTTATTTTCTGAGCAGATGCTCTCCTTTGAGGTCAGGTGTTTTGTTTTGTTTTCCACTAGTTCCTCTATATCCTTCATGTGGTGGTATTGCTAAAACGTCAAGTGAGTCTCTCCAAACCACTCATTTACAATGAACGTCTCCATCATTCAAAATGGGTAATCAGCAGTTTTTTCCTGTATTTATTTCTGTTCTGCTTCTCCATTGAATATGAGAAAATAGGATGGCAGAGGGTCAGTGTCCAAATTAAGGACAGATTGACTAGGAGAGTAATAGATTTAGCGCATTTGACTCCTGGTTGAGAAATGTTTTATTTGTTTTCTCCTTTATATCACTCTGTGGTAGGAGAGGAGTGCTACTTTTCATTTCCTTTTGAAAATTAAAGTTAAAATGAAATGTTTCAACACTGTAGATCAAATGGCTCTTGATTGCTATCACAGAATCCAACAATTTATAATATTGTATCTGTAGAAAATAATTTGAGGGTAAACTTTCAAAATCAACTGTTTAAAATATCAGATTATCCATGGCAGATAATATTACAACTTCAAAAGAACTTCATATATTGAAAAATACCTTCTATACAAATGTTCAGTTAATCCTAACAATTCACTGTGTTCAGCAGAGAACATATTGTTTCCATTGTTCATATGGTGTTACTGATAGAGAAAGTGTAAATGATTTGCCCACACTCATCTCGTTAATAATGGGGATGCTTTCTTTTTTTAAGCCACTGAGATCTTCTACCTGCTCCCACATTCCAAGCTCCTGTCCAGTATGTCCAAGTTATCATTCTTCACATTCCCAGGTCAAATACTTGTATTTCCATGAAGAAAGTTGTGATACTGTTACAGATAGTCATGATTACTTCATTTGATATCATAGCCCTTTTTTCTTCTTACCATGAGTAAGTGGATTTGGAATCAGAAGATTTAGTTTGCTGCTAAGTCACTTCAGTCGTGTCCGACTCTGTGCAACCCCATCGACGGCAGCCCACTAGGCTTCCCTATCCCTGGGATTCTCAAGGCAAGAACACTGGAGTGGGTTGCCATTTCCTTCTCCAACGCATGAGAGTGAAAAGTGAAAGTGAAGTCACTCAGTCGTGTCTGACTCTTAGTGACCCCATGGACTGTAGCCCACCAGGCTCCTCCATCCATGGGATTTTCCAGGCAAGAGTACTGGAGTAGGGTGCCATTGTCTTCTCCGAGATTTAGTTTGGGTTCTAGTTATTTACTATCAGGTTGATCCTAACAAGTAAAGCAACCACAATAGCCACTTAAAAACCAGTTTTCTCTATAATTAAGAAAATATAACACAGAAAACAGACTATATAACCATAGAATTACTTGGAAATTTAATTTTGATAAAACAAACAGGAAAGAACTATGTGAACTGTAAAGCCCTACAGTAAGCTAATTTTCTTATATATTTGTTTTTCCCCTTCTGATCTACAAATTTTATTTCCTCTATTTCCTGGTTGAAGGAAAACACCATATCTAACAAATACTTGATTCTATCAAAGTACTTGTCAGTGTTTCACAACTAGGCATTTGATACACATTTGTAAAATTAATGAAGGATTGGAAATATGACTACATTAATTAAGGTAAGCTTCAAAAAGCAGAATGCTCACTGCTACTATGTGGAATGCCAAAATCTGAATTCAACTTCTCTCCAATCTCATTGCTCATTTCCTCCCGATCACTTCAGCCAACCTAGAGTTATGCCAATTTTCTAAATACACTTTGCATTATTCTGGCTCTAGGTCTTAGACCAAATCATTACTCCCTTTCACGTCCTTTACCTGTTGAAATAATATCCATCTTTACAGACCTAGCACAAATGCCATTTTCTACACAAATCTCTCCTTAATCTCACGCACTGGAAATGACACTTCCTACCCTATGGTCCATCATGTTTGCTCATGTGCTTCACAGCTTTTATTATTTGACCACATGTTATATTTCCTTGTGCATGTATTATCTAACCTAGTATACCTGAATCATGTAGAGATCAATATTATGTTTTACTTATCTTTATATCCTACCACATATATAGTAAAACATCTTCCACTTTGTAGGTACTCAAATAATATATTTAGCGTGAAGGTCCAAGTACATGTTTCTGCCTTACAAACTGTCACAGAGTCAGGACTAACATTGTATAAAATGACCATCTTACTGTTTGATACATTATTACTACACATTCCTAAGAAGATGGTCTACTATGGGCAAAAACACATCTTTATCAAAATTTATAAATACACACACACACACATATATACAATGGAATACTACTCAGCTGGAAGAAAGAATGAAATTTTGCCATTTGCAGCAATCTGGATGGATTTGGAGAACACTAAGTGAAATAAGTCTGACAGAGAAAGACGAATACTGTATGATATCACTTATACACAGAATCTAAGAAATACAACTAGTGACCATAAGAAAAAAGAAGCAGACACACAGATATAGAGAACAAACCAGTGGTTGCTGGTGGGCAGAAGAAAAGGGGGAGGGGCAGCTTGGGGGTAAAGGATTAAGAAGTATAAAACTATTATATATGAAATCAGCCATATGAATATATTGTACAACATGGAGATTACAGCAAACACTTTATAATTATAAATGGAATATAACCTTTAAACTTGTAAATCAATATGCTGTACACTTGTAACAATTTTATACATCAACTATACTTCAATAAATTTTTTTAAAATAAGAATGCAGTAAAGTTTAAGATACTAAAAAAAGCTACAAATATATAAACAAACTATTTATAATCTGATCTCCTCCACAACATAAATGTTCTTGTTAATTCCAATTTTACCATTAAAGAATCCCTTATATAAAATGGTAGAGTACTCAATATGACTTCTGGTAAAAAGAATAAAGATACTTTGGCAAAAAATCACAGGTTGACATACTTTAAATGGACATCATTATCATCTTTCATCACAGTAAGTACCCAAATGAACTTAACAGCTACCAATAATCATCACTTTTTTTTTTTAACAGAAAGGGGATTTCAGTTAGAATGACAGTACACGAGTCTCCACTCTGGGAGATATTTAAATCACACAATCCTTCAATGACTGCTGCCTCCATTCCTTCTTGGGCTGTTCACACACATCAGGCACACACAGCCCACTAACAGCTGTTCTCCAGATGGACTAAATGGTTTCTGTGCTTTCTCCTCGGGTAGGGACTATTGCATTTCTTTTAAAAACATCTTCTTTTGGATCCTAACCCCTCTTATTCTCACTTATATTATTATTTCATCTTCACTGTATTATTTCTTAACTCCAGAGAATTTCTAAGTTCTTCTGCAGTTTTATGCTTTTTGTCCCTTCCCTGAAAAGGTCCCCGAATCTCTACCTATTAAAACGCTACTTTATCCAGGGTCTTTAAGTGCTAAGTTAGCATTAACTGGCTTGCTGAGAATAACTTTTCTAACCTGAATCAGATTAAACAATCTTAAACCCATTTGTGTCACAACTGGCCCATTCATGACTCAGTCAGTCAGAAACATTTACTCAAAGACCTGGAATTACAAACTGTGATCTTTCTATGTAAACAGCCATCAGTGTCGAACCTGCTCTAATGACTTCATTTTATGATGTCATTTATACTTTTATGAATGACTCTAACTTAGGAGGGAAGCATGCTCTCATAGATTATGGCAAAAATCACCGGCAGGAAGGGGATGTGTAGTTTTATATTAAAATTGTATTTAGAATCTAAAAACCTTGTCTGCTTTTTTCCCAAGCATAAACAGGATCCCATATAAAAATATCACATCAAGAGTATTATATGATAGGTAGGTCAGAGCATGAATTTAAAAGTTAATGTAGTATATTAATGTAATATAATAACAGTATGGACTTTACGCCCAGAATGCAATGAGTAAATGCCCTGCATTTTTCAATCAATTCATACTTGCTTTATGTGTCAAATTTATCAGAAATTATAGTAATGTTTTGGAGAAATATTATTACTGAAGGAAACGTTGAAAAAACTCTGATTTACATTTGGCAGAGAAGAAAAAGAAGAAAGGAGGAGGAAAAGAAGAAAAGAAACATAGAAAAACAATGCCATCCTATCATATCAGTGATAAACTAACCACTGTTTGTGGAAGACGGTGATATGTTTTAAGAGCATGAACATCATGAAAAAATTAAACTTACCTCAGTTAAATGAGGATTGGGATTAAAACCACAGAGGCTACAAACAGTGGTCTGACACTCAGTGCATGTGTTAAAATTGGCCTTTTCTGGAACATGCAACAGAAGTTCAGTGGTATTGCAAAGAGGGCAGATGGTTTTAGGCAGGCCGTGTACTGGAGTCTGTGCTGCAGATGGAAACGTTGGTGGCTGTAGAGGTTTTCCAGCTCCTGTTTGGCTTACTGGTTTTGTAGATTGCTGAGCTGAGGGTTTTACAGGTCCTGGCTGTTGAGGAGGGTGCTTCGTTGGACCTGGCAGTTGAGGAGGGGGCTTCGCTGGACCAGGCTGTTGAGGAGGGGGCTTCGCTGGGCCTGGCAGTTGAGGAGGGGGTTTCGCTGAACCTGGCGGTTGAGGAAGGGGCTTCATTGGGCCTGGCTGTTGAGGAAGGGGCTTCGCTGGACCAGGCTGTTGAGGAGGGGGCTTCACTGGACCAGGCTGTTGAGGAGGCGGCTTCGCTGGACCAGGCTGTTGAGGAGGGGGCTTCACTGGACCAGGTTGTTGAGGAGGGGGCTTCGCTGGACCAGGCTGTTGAGGAGGGGGTTTTGCTGGACCAGGCTGTTGCGGAGGGGGTTTCGCTGGACCAGGCTGTTGAGGAGAGGGCTTTGCTGGGCCTGGCTGTTGAGGAGGGGGCTTCACTGGGCCCGGCTGTTGAGGAGGGGGTTTCGTTGGGCCAGGCTGTTGAGGTGGAGTCTTGCCTGGCCCAGACAACTGGGCCTGAGGCTTTGTTGTCCCAACCTGCTGAGCTGGAGCCTTTGCTGGCCCAGGCGGCTGAGCTGGAGACTGTGGCCCGGGCTGGTGAGCCAGGGATTTCGCTGCCCCTGGAGCTTGGGCCAGGGGCTTTGCTGTTCCCAGTTGTTGAGCTAGAGGCTTTGCAGGCCCAGGCTGTGGTATGGTACGTTTTTCAGGTCCAGGCTGCTGGGCTGGAGATTTTCCAGGACTTCCTTGCTGAATAGGTGGCTTGGAGGGGCTCTGCAGTGAGGGTTTAGCTGACTCACCCCTTCCTGGGTCTGTCTGTTTAGTCTGAGGCCTAGATACATCTCTCTGAATTGGCAATTTTGCCTGGTCTGTCTGAGGAGCCTGGGGGAAGCCCTGAGCTGGCTTTCCTGTTTCTGGAGGTTGTGATTTACTTTTTTCTGGTGGCTGAGAGGATCCGGATTTTGGAGAACCTTCCTGCTGAAGTGGAGCCCTCACAGGTCCTGGCTGCTTAGGAACTGTCTTGGGAGACTGTTGTTGTGATGGAGGCTTTGTGACTCCCTCAGGTTTTCCTTGTTCCTTCTGAGCTATTTTTTGTTTCTTGGAGGCTTCTTCCTGGGAGGCATCAGGGTCTGATATCAAATCAAAAGGATTGAATTTATTTACAACAGAGGAAACAGCACTTAAAGGGTTAACCTCTGAGAGGAAGCCAGGCATCATACTAGACTTGTGCTCCTCCTTAAAATCAGTTCTGGACTTCGATTCTTTCAAGCTAATAGTGGAAGGACTTCTTCCAGGCAATTTCTGCTCTGACCTCAGAGTGTCTGTAGTTCTGCTCTTACTGAGACCAGGCTGAATTGGACGCCCAGGGTCTGGTGGTTTTCCTGGTTGCTTTGGAGGTTGACTACTATCCAACTCTTGTTTCCTAGAAGAATGAAACAAACAGAAGTAAAAATAATGGAAATTATACCAACTCAAAATTATATGAAAAAGCTGTTACTTTCTTACATCTTCAAATTTTTGATCATATAAATATAACTAAAATCCATTTTTGCATCATCCTGTAAGTAACATAAGATTTTTAATGTCTGTTATTTTCTTTACATGGGTTCAGATTTGCAACATGGAGATGAAGAGAAGGGGGAAAGATTTAATACTTGCTACTATAAGAGATGAACTATTAAAATATCTAGTTAGAAACTACTTATAACAAAAAACAATTCACATTTACACTTAATAGTTAAGAATAGAATCTGGCCATCCTTAAAGTCTGTTTAATTATATTAATTCAACAAAACAATGCAAAGACATGTTCCAGTACATTCTCACATTCACATTCACAAGATATATCCTTTTTAACCCAAGGTTATGGTCAAAAAATGTTAGTCTCCCAAACACTAGCATACCAAGAGGTGAAAATATTCATTTTTAAAAACAACTGTTTTCTAATATTAGAATTTACATTAGCTACCTAAGACACACAATGTGACATCAAAGGATCTGGTGCAGGAGGTTTTTAGGTGCTCTTGGGAACCTGATCGTCTACTCAATTTTACCCTATTTTGTAAAAAATGTAATATCCATCAAATATTATCATATTAAACTTGTAGAATAAGAATTCCTACTTTAATTAGAAAATTTTGAGAAACAATTCTTTCTTGTGGAAAAATAGTGTTATATCACTCAATTATTTTTCCAATAGCATTCTTATCTGAGATCCCCTAATATAACAATAAGATGTTTAAAGCATCCTGAGACACAGCTTGATATACAAAGAGCAACAAGCTGGTTGTTTTCCCACTTTTGAAAAGTACTGTTACTTTACTCAGAGGAAGAAAATAAAGATCTCTTTACTTAATGTCTTCTATAATATTTACTATTACCAATATTAGGTATTATTATTGACAATGACTTAAAAACTAACAAGTAATTCGCAAAAATTCTTTTACTCATAGACAAATATACAAGATTTTTTTTTTAATTGGAAACATCAATTCTAAATGATGGTTAAATAATTAAAATACTTGTTTCTCATATACACTTTTATCAAGTATATTAGTCCACAAATAAGCTATTTACTGATAAAGCTGCAAGTAATAAGAACATGCTGCATCAGAATTATGGGATAAATCAAGCTGTATTTTGATATATGTAAACTGCTAACTTTCAAAAAGATTTCTTTTTAATTAAAAGAAAACGAGATAAACAGTGATTCAGTAGCACTTAAAATGTGAGATGATCAAAACATTGTATAGGTTTTAACTTGTTTTGTCAAAAATTTACCTGCCAATAGACCAGACTATAAATTTTCATTTCAGGTCATCTGGTACTTAATATGAATTACATTTTTTAATTTCCCCTAATGGTACAGGCTTCCCTGGTGGCATAGACGGTAAAGCGTCTGTCTACAATGCAGGAGACCCAGGTTCACTCCCTGGGTTGGGAAGATCCCCTGGAGAAGGAAATGGAAATCCACTCCAGGACTATTGCCTGGAAAATCCCATGGACAGAGGAGCCTGGTAGGTTACAGTCCATGGGGTCGCAAAGAGTCAGACATGACTGAGCAACTTCACTGTATTCACTATATAATGGCACAGAAATCTGAGGATAGATCAAGATGTAAGACATACAACTGAGATCTGCCTCCTGTTAGCTAAGACCAGGATGACAGAGAATAACATTCATTTGGTAGTGATTTATAGGAACATCATTGACTGATCATGACTTGACTTCAAGAACAAAAAATTTGACACCAAGAAGCCTGCAGCAACTAACCATGTCCCTCCCTCACCTTTCTTATAAAAAGGCTTTGTGGAAAGCTTTTAGTAACTTTGGGGTCCTTAAGGCATGAACCACCCATCTCTTTTCATGATCCTGTAATAAAAATTTCTCTGTTTAAAAAAAAATAAATAAAAAGGCATGGTAGGAAGCAACACAGACATATTACTTCTAGATAGCAACGAGTCAGAAGGAAATAAACTATAGATGGCAATGTATGCCACAAAGTTATTTTCTAATAAAAGACTAATAAACAGAACTCTTAGTTTTGGAAATTTCCTCCAGGTAAAAAAATTATAAAAACTTGTCTCTGAAGCCTGTACTTAAAGGAACTAAAATTATCCATTTGCTCCATTCCATACAAAGGCAGAGTGTTAACTGCTCAGTCATGTCCAGCTCTTTGTGACCCCATGGACTGTAGCTTGCCAGGCTCCTCTGTCCATGGAGTTCTCCAGACAAGAATAGTGCAGTGGGTTTGGCTGAAGAGCCACAGTAAACAATCCAAAATCGATTATATTTTAAAAGTTCCACTGTTTATATTTTCACATTATTCTAGAAATGTTACTTATTCAATTAATAAAGTTTACCACTCCCTTGTAGGGCACAAACGTAAGAGATTATTCTGTAGAGAATTATTTAGGCATTTTATTGAAGAAATCCGTAGCTAAACAGAGTACTTAAAAATCTATTCTTAACTATACTATGCAGAGTGGGTTGCCATTTCCTACTCTAGGGGATCTTCCCAACCCAGGGGTCGAACCCAGGTCTCCCGCATTAGGCAGACGCTTTACCATCTGAGCCACCAGGGAAGCCCTGAAAATACTATTAAACATAATCATTTTTTCTGTGATATTGCTTCACTTAATTCATTTATACAAAACAAAATATGAATGTTGTTAAGTACCAAATATCTGTGATAACAATAAACACCAAAAGTTAAAGCAAGCTGCCTGCACTAAAAGTTATGACTGCATGCGTGTCTTATAAATATTAAGTGGTATTACATTATAGAAGCCCCTTGTAAGAGAATATCTATACAGGTAGACAAATTAAATTTAGTTTTAGTTGCTATAATAATATAAATAAATATAAAATATGGATGTCTGGAAGTGAGAAACAGATAATCATTAAGAAAAGATATAGGCTTAATAGTGAGCAAAATAAAAAAAGATGCCTTAGCTAACTACAGTCTTTTGATGAAATTTGTTGGGTATAATAGTTGTGTTAAAAACAAGAATGATTAAAATGCAGTCTGTTTCTTGTGTACAGAGAAAGTGTTTTACTCATCTTTGCATCACTGGAACCAAAGCTCGTAACTAGTCGATGAGTATTAATGTTTGATGAATCAATGAATGAATAATAGTGAAAGGACAAATGAATGAACATCTCAGGTTTTTGTTTCCCTGTTGATTACTGTTTCTTGAATCCTTTTCACTTTAACTTTTTCTACTGGTCTTCTGAGATATAAATGGAAACATTTCATTTTCATTTTAGTTTGCTGCTCTAGGAAGACAAACAGTTGTGGAGGTGACTACCCAGTAGCGGAGGCCTCAAGGAAAATAATCAGTTCAGTCAGAATTGTCACTATTCTACTTATCGAAAGTATCTTTCAGGAAAGTTCATATCTATATGACACATCTGTAGGGATAAATAGAATGAGTAGAAGTGGTAAAACTGCATTTCCCTGGATCAGCAATGAATACAAAATCCAGGACTATTTCATTTGTAAGCTCTAACTTCTAGCTTTTAACTTTTCAAGTTTTATACAACCTCTCTTTTTCATTTCACTATTGTCATCCTCATATTAGAATTTTTCTTTCACATATTAACAGCAAAAAAATGTTTCAGCTACAAACAAGAAAAAAAAAAGCATTCAAGAGTCAGACTATACAAGCAGCTGGAATACTAAAAGATTTTTAAATATAACACAAAAAGCAATGACACTTGACAGTGTTGAGTCATAAAATTTTATAATAGAAATATAAGCAACTTTAGAAATCTCTATTCATTTTTACATTGTAGAGGATAGTAGGATTTAAGAGGCAAAGATATTAATTCAAGGTCATAAAACTAGTTAGTGACAGAAATCTGGAGTCCTAAGTCCTGGTGGGGAGGATGGGGGACAGGATTTCCAGTATGCTGCACTGACTTCTCTGTATGTAAAAGAATATAGATATATTATAGATATATCAAAATAACTCATGACAATGAATAATTTAACCAACAACTTGTCTGCAGCCATCACTGCCAGTGCCATTCACTGCTGATAGCAATATTACTACTTTTTATATGTATAAGGTTACTTCAAATTAAAATCCAAGCAGAAACGGTCCTGTCAATTTTTAATTGATCCTTACAATGGCTCTACAAGATAGATAAGTATTATCATCTTATTTAGAGGCAAGGAAACTTAGGCATATATGACTGTAAATCATATATAATTTGCTATGAGTCAGTTAAAAATAATCAGATAAGGTCTTTGGGCTGTGAACCCTTATTTCTTAAAAAAAAAAAAAAAAAAGTAAAACCCCACCATGTCTAATTCACATCATGTAACCTTCTAAAATGTGAAATGATTTGCATATAATTTCTTATATACACTTGAATTAATATGTTTCTTAAAATCTAAATCATAAGCCAAGTATGTATTTGGTTATCACACATGGGAATAATAACTTTCCAAAATAATAGATTTTTATAGAAATCTTTCAGTAAAATGTAAACAGTTTGCCAAAATCATGCCCATATTGTTTATATATTTGAATGAAGCTTTTGTCAATAACTCTTTTGACTCAGAAAATCTATTGCTAAGAATTCTACGGTAACAAAACTGTTAGTAGAGAGCTTTAAAATTATTTTACCTGATAGAAATAATGCATAAAACACTATACTTTCATAGGCTGAAGTACTATTTTTTAGCCACCCTCTAAATAGAAGTAAGGAATTTAGAAATCAAAGTTCTCACTTTTCCTGGTATCTGTAACCAGCATGCTAAACCTGTTGCTTGTGGCTCTCAGGAAAAATTGCAGCAGAGCTGGCATACATTTTTTAAAAGGTTAATAAAAGTACTGTACCTCATATTAACCTAAAAAAATCTACTATATGAACATTCAAATTTTTTCCTAAGTCAGCTTTTAATTAGTAGAAAAAAACAGTACATATCATAAACCATATTCTTAAGGGAATGTATAAGAAAGACTTAACGCCAAAGGAATAGCCCAATATGTCACTAATTTAAAAAACACAGAAAAACATTTCAATATGAAAAAGCCAGTTTTTACCAGTAGTGTTGGGTTTCCCTTCAAGAAAATGGGTTTTTACCTGATATAGTTTATGCATTTAAGATTTTATGTGATAAATATTGTCATCATCCTTAAAACATTTTACAGTTACCCTATATTAGTTACTTGACAAAATTATATGTATATACTTATAGCTCCTAAGTGAAAGTGCATTTATTTTATGAAGTAGAGGATAAAAGCCTACACCTACATCAAGATTTTTCATAGTTCCAGTATCTAATGAAAATTGTTAGGTTACCATAAAGCAGGAGTGGTTTCAGGACCATGGTCAGAGAACTGTTCGTAGGGAAGGGTGGGAAGTTAAAAGGTTTGTTTACAGAATAAAGGCAGGGCAGGCACAATGATTATACCCTCTAAGTACTCTAATTAGAAAACAACCAGTTTGTCGGGATGTAGGAAAATAGAGAGCTAGTGGGGAAATGCATACATTAATATTACACATCAGCTCTTAATTTCCTATGCAAGATGTTATTTGCTCAGTGTTTAAAAGTATGTACTGGAAACTAATTTTAAGATAACACAAATTCACACATTCTTCCATAAACTGTAAGATCCTTTTCCACATAAAACAGCAGTGGTTTAGAAAATAGCATATGCTAATTCATAAATACATGTACATCACCTGCACTGCTGTGACCAAACCATCTGTTTAACGCCACAACATAATTTAGGGTTTCTCATTGAATAGAAAAGGTGTATTCATTCTATGCCTTCTACCTAAACAGCTCCTGTTCTCTGAGGGTGGGGTGTGAAGGAAAGACAAATCACCTCTAAGGGAATTAAAGGTATTGTTACAGAAATATTTATATATTATTCAAAGAGAAAAAGACCCCAGAATGACTGAGGAGGTTTAAACAGAGACAGGTAAACACCCAGCTCTATCCATTTCCTAACACGTCCGTTCTGTATTAATGGAAGACTTCCAGATTAGTAAAACACTGGAGGGCGTCTCTCCACGCCACCCTAGAGGGAAAAGATTCCAAAAGGCCAGAAATCACAACCTAAAATCACAGTTCCAAGAATGCAACCCTTGACTATCCCACTAGAAACTCTGTAATGCATCATTTTTATTCTACCCAACAGAAGGCTTATGTTCTCTTTATAGCCACCCCATTAGGAAGAATAAAATGAACGGAAGCGACATATATGTACTGCCGTGATGGCACATATGGGCAGGCACATATGTGCACGAGAAGCTGTACATATATGTCCGAACATATATACATCATGCTGTGCGTGCCTGTGCATGGAAGGCGGCTCCGCAGCGGCCGGGGTAACGCTTCCTTTGGGCAGCCCCTGCGCCCTTGACATGACAGCAGCGATCTGTCTCCTCTCCTCTTCGCTCAGTTGGCTCAGATCCGCTTCCATGCCGGCCGGGATCACGGTGTGCAAGGGGCTCCCCGCCCCGCCAGCCCCTCCTCCGGCTGCTGCCGCTGCTGCCGCCGCCAACCCTTCGGGGAGCCCTTCCCCTTCCAGGCTCGCCTCGTTGCCCATGGCTTAAGGAAACCCAGAGCCGCCGCGCTCCCTCCTTGCGCTGCGTCCCCACCGGGAAACCCGCCGCCGGAGGCAACCAGAGCAGGGGTCTGGCTCAGGGCGTGCAGGCGGAGTCCCTGGGCTCGGGAACTCCTGCACCGCTGCCCTGAACGCCAGGCGGAGATTAGTCCCTCTTGCAGGTGATGCCTGAGGCCAGTGCCTCCTCCATGTTGGACAACGCCAGGCAACCTTTGCAGAAGGCAACTCCCAACGCCGCCTCAGCGCCCCAAGCCGGGCAGAAGCAGATCTGAGTGGTGCCAGCCAGGCGCCGTCGGCCCCTCCCACCGCGCCCCGCCTCCTCGCCCGCGCCCTCACAGTGCGCATGCCCTTTTCAGAACAGGTGATGCTCACACCCGCGCCCATCCCGCTCTGCGTAGCTCCTTTCCCTTTCTCATTCTCAGCACCGATTTAAAGGAGCCAAGCTAGAGCACAGATTAAAAACCGGGATGAAACAACCGGCATTTCTTTCAGGCATATTTCAGGATGCCTCAACCTGAGTTTTAGCAGACTACATTCTAGGGAACCGGGAAGGGTTTGGAGGGGAGGTGTCAGTTTCTAATCCATCTTTGACTCATGGGATTTGTAGTTTGGTTTGGTTTTTTTTTTTTAAAGCAAGCTTTTAAAAGACCTTAGAATAATGTTTTCAGGTAGCTGGAGATTAACTAGAGAAATGTTTTCAGGTAGCTGGAGATTAACTAGAGGAACCTCTGATACCTTTGGGGCAAATTTCTCCTATGGAGCTAAAACTGGCCCTTTTCATTTAGAACTTTCCCAGAACAATTATTTTATAATTTTAGATACAGTATTAGTAAGAAGGTAATGTTTTTGAATACTGCGTTGTTTCCTAAAGGGACTACACAGAAGTAAAGATTTGGGGAAATTGTGGTTAGGATACTGTAGTTAAGAACCAGATTGTCGAATATTAAAATGTTACAATAGTGTGAATTTGGGGGGCATGAGTTCAGTCCCTTTTTTCTATAACTGTAGGCCCAGTTAGAAAATATAATTTGTATAAAGTCACACAGCTGGTTAGCAGCAGAGGTCTAACCAACACTCTTTCAGACTGACAGCCAGATACTCTTTTTTTCTTGCTATTATTAATACATTTTTTAGACAGGACTGTTTGAGTTCAGCCCTGGATCTGCAGCCCTAATTTTGCAAACCACCTTTCCTAACAAAGTAGACTTAATGTCCCAGTTGTTGAGAATAAAGTCAAAAGCTAACAACTGAGAATAAATATACAAACAAATAAGCTGCTCAGAAAGTTTCCAAGGTTTTGTAATAATCCTAAGTTTGTTATTGTGCATTCCACTTATATCAAAACTAAATAATGACACAGTTGTAACTGCTTGTACTAAATTTGCTGCTTTGAAAGATGACTAGTCATCAGATTATATATTATTGGTTGAGTTCCTACCAAAACTTAACATAGCAAGAAGTGACTTCTAAAGTCAAAACTGCAGAGAGTATAATTTATTTAAATAAGAGAATGCTCACACTTAATACAAACAAATCAAGCTGAGGCAACCTGACATTCTAGTGGCTAGATTTGGGGGCAAATACACCCTGTCATACCTCCTGGGCAGGAGTTTGCTTCAATAAAGGAGATAATTAGGTATACAATTCTGAATCATAATGCCTTCTCTGACAAAATGTGTAACTGCTTCACAGCCCAGGCTGCCCTAGGAATCAGTAACACTCTAGACGGAGGTGAGGAAGGAGATGATTCACATGCTGACTATTTTCTCATAATATGCTCAAGTTTTGTGAGAATAAAATGTATTCAGACTCACAAACCACAGGCTTAAACTGGCAAGATAAATACCCCTTCAAACTCTGCGTGCTCAGTTGTGACCAGCTCTTTGTGACCCCATGGACTACAGGCATCAAGGCTCCTCTGTCCATGGGATTTCGTAGGCAAGGATACTAGAGTGGGTTCTCATTCTCTACCCCAGGGGCTCTTCCTGACCCAGGGATGTAACCTGCATCTTCTGTGTCTTATGCATTGGCAGGCAGATTCTTTACCACTGATCCACCTGGGAAGCCTCAGAATAATATCTAAACTAAGGAAATGTATTGTTAACTTCATGTTATCTGCCAATTTTGATGAAATGGAATTTATAAAGTAATAAATAAAAATTGGTAATCAATATGCAAAGTAATGTTGATAGGCAATACTTTCTAAGATGGGAATGTTCTAACCCATTGAGCAAATATATGCATTGACTTTCTCTTTCCCTTCTGTCTCCCAGGAGCAAATATCATCAGAAAATGTGAAAGCGGAACATATGGTGAGACCAGTAATCGGACTATGAAAATAAGAGATATAATGGTGACACTGGGAAGCTTTTCGGCTGTTGACTTCTTCAAATGATTTTGCATTTGTAACCTTTATAACTGTTGAGTTTCAAATAACATTTCTTTTTTCAGTCTTTTATTTGGACTTAGTTGCTTGTATCAATAGTTGAGAGGTGTTTCTGATTTAAACAGAAATGCTAGAGCAGAATCCATGTGCATTCCTGTTATGTGAATCCTCAGAATTCTAAGGGGATGAGGATGACAAGTAGAAAAAAAAAGGCTGTTGGGTAACTTTATGGGGTTTCTCTCTGTTGACTCAGAAAACTATCATAATTACTTTCATTCTGCAAATTAACTAATGGTGGTTGGCAGTGTAGTTGCTAAGTTGTGTCTAACTCTTGTGATTCCATGAACTCTAGCTCCCCAGGCTCCTCTGTCCACAGAGAAGCTTCCTGTTGATTATTGCATCCCATTGGTTAATAGTTACTCTAATGATCATTTATTCAAATCTGAATTTAACTTGACAAGTGATAGTTCAGCACCCATTCACTCAGCCTGATAGGTAGGTCATGAAATGAATCAGTTTCTGAAAACTTCCATTGTTATATACTACCATAATATCTTTCTAAAATGATTTCTCAACTCCAGAAAGTGAGATATTTTTTGAATTTTTTTGTTTCAATTTCCCAGGTAGTTTCTATTTCAATAGGTTAAAATCAATCTAAATGTGGGAGTTAACAACTGAACATAAGTAGGTCATGATTCCTTGGAATGGGGTGGCCCAGTCTACCCAAGTCCTTATAGATATCATTCAATGGGGATAGAATAAAATAGATCTACCTTGTATCTATATGTGCAAAACTCGAATAAGTTAAGGGACTCAAGAATTGAAGTTAGAATAATCTTCATCAAATATAGTAGAACATGTAGTCTCACTAGTTTATAAAATTTCTTATACAATGAAGAGTCATATAATTTTAACAAAACCTATTTTTAAAGTGTATGTTTATTAAATTATAGCAAGCATAATCTGAGTATTGGATTATTTATTATACGCCCATTATTACCCTATTAAGACCTTTATAATAATACTAGTGAGTGTTTTGTAAGCTAAATTTGAGTTTAAAAATAGATTCAACCTTTCTGGAAAATAATTTGGCAGTACTTATCAAAAACCTTAAAAAGAGTCTTAATCTGGGATACACTTTTGGAAACCAGTCCTGAAGGGATCATTTAAGTTATAAAAATGATTTTGTGAAAAAAGTTCACTGTAGTATTATTTACACTAGCAATAAAGTAAAAAGCAGAGACATCACTTTGCCAACAAAGGTCTGCGTAATCAAAGCTATGTTTTTTTCCAGTAGTCATGTATGGATGTAAGAGTTGGAACATAAAGAAGGCTGAGTGTCAAAGAACTGATGCCTTCGAACTGTGGTGCTGGAGAAGACTCTTGAAGAGTCCCTTGGACAGCAAGGTGATTAAACCAATCAGTCCTAAAGGAAATCAACCTTGAATATTCATTGGAAGGACTGATGCTGAAGCTGAAGTTGCAATACTCTGGCCATGTGATACGAAGAGCTGACTCACTGGAAAAGACCCTGATGCTGGGAAAGACTGGAGAGGAGAAGGAGGTGACAGAGGATGAGATGGTTGAATGCCATCATCAATTCAATGGACATGAGTTTGAGTAAACTACAGGAAATAGTGAAGGACAGGGAAGCGTGGCATGCTGCAGTCAGTAGGATTGCAGAGTCAGACACGACTAAGCAACTGAACAACAACAATGAAAAGTAAACCAGTCATTACTCCTTGATATAGAAAAACAAGGAAGTAGAATCTGGTACAGCTAGATGATCTAGATAGTTTTTTATGAAGATATTTACTTAAAATAATGCTTTTAAATAGCTCAGTATAACATGGAAAATGTCTCAAAGTATACATGGGTTAAATTTTCATAAAGTTACATACTCAAATGTGCAAAAAAATGAAACCATTAAAATCCATAAAAAATAATAGGAAACAAGTCAGTGAACACAACCCATATATATTTAATGGCAAGACCATAGGTAATTTTACTTTTTCTGTAGAATTTTCTATATTTTCCAAATTTTCCAAAGTGAATGTATAGGGTTTTATGGTGTAAGAGCACTGGTAATTATTACTAATCACTCTTTTTAAATCCTGAAAGATGATGCTGTACTCAATATGCCAGCAAATTTGGAAAACACAGCAGTGGCCACAGGACTGGAAAAGGTCAGTTTTCATTCCAATCCCAAAGAAAGCCAGTGCCAAAGAATGCTCAAACTACTGCACAATTGCACTCATCTCCTACGCTAGTAAAGTAATGCTCAAAATTCTCCAAGCCAGGCTTCAGCAATACATGAACTGTGAAATTCCAGATGTTCATGTTGGTTTTACAAAAGGCAGAGGAACCAGAGATCAAATTGCCAGCATCCACCGGATCATCAAAACAGCAAGAGAGTTCCAGGAAAACACCTATTTCTGCTTTATTGACTATGCCAAAGCCTTTGACTGTGTGGATCACTATAAACTGTGGAAAATTCTTCAAGAGATGGGAATACTAGACCACCTGACCTGCCTCTTGAGAAACCTATATGCAGGTCTGGAAGCAACAGTTAGAACTGGACAGGGAACAACAGACTGGTTCCAAATAGGAAAAGGAGTACGTCAAGGCTGTATATTGTCACCCTGCTTATTTAACTTATATGCAGAGTACATTATGAGAAATGCTTGGCTGGAGGAAGCATAAGCTGGAATCAAGATTGCTGGGGGAAATATCAATAACCTCAGATATGCAGATGACACCACCTTTATGGCATAAAGTGAAGAAGAACTAAAGAGCCTCTTGATGAAGGTGAAAGAGGAGAGTGAAAAAGTTGGCTTAAAGCTCAACATTCAGAAAACTAAGATGATGGCATCTGGTCCCATCATTTCATGGCAAATAGATGGGGAAACAGTGGCTGACTTTATTTTGGGGGGCTCCAAATGAAGAAGCCTGAGCGCCAAAGAATTGATGCCTTTGAACTGTGGTGTTGGAGAAGACTCTTGAGAGTCCCTTGGACTGCAAGGAGATCCAACCAGTCCATTATGAAGGAAATCAACCCTGGGATTTCTTTGGAAGGAATGATGCTAAAGCTGAAACTCCAGTACTTTGGCCACCTCATGCAAAGAGTTGACTCATTGGAAAAGACTCTGATGCTGGGAGGGATTGGGGGCATGAGAAGAAGGGGATGACAGAGGATGAGATGGCTGTATGGCATCACTGACTTGATGGACGCAAGTCTGAGTGAACTCCGGGAGTTGGTGATGGACAGGGAGGCCTGGTGTGCTGCAATTCATGGGGTCGCAAAGAGTTGGACACGACTGAGTGACTGAACCGAACTGAACTTAAAATCACTGCAGATGGTGATTGCAGCCATGAAATTAAAAGGCGCTTACTCTTTGGAAGGAAAGTTATGACCTAAACAACATATTAAAAAACAGAGACACTACTTTGCCAACAAAGGTCTGTCTAGTCAAGGCTATGGTTTTTCCAGTGGTCATGTATAGATGTGACAGTTGGACTATAAAGAAAGCTGAGCACAGAAGAATTGATGCTTTTGAACTGTGCTGTTGGAGAAGACTCCTGAGAGTCCCTGGACTGCAAGGAGATCCAACCAGTCCATCCTAAAGGAGATCAGTCCTGGGTGTTCATTGGAAGGACTGATTTTAAAGCTGAACCTCCAATACTTTGGCCATCTGATGCGAAGAGCTGACTCATTTGAAAAGACCTGATGCTGGGAAAGATTGAGGGCAGGAGGAGAAGGGGACGACAGAGGGTGAGATGGTTGGATGGCATCACTGACTCAATGGACATGGGTTTGGGTGGACTCTGGGAGTTGGTGATGGACAGGGAGGCCTGGTGTGCTGCAGTTCATGGGCTCGCAAAGAGTCAGACACAACTGAGCAACTGAACCGAACTGAACTTTAAAAAAAAAATAATAATAACACAACCTGTTAAGCTAGGGAACCAAAATATGAATGTCTTTTGAAACAAATGCCTCAAAGATACTGAAAAAAAAATTATATGGTATATATCCTAACAGTGATTTCATGTAACATGATGAGTGGTAAAACTCAATTCTGTTACTTTCTGTATTAAAAGTCTATGAATTTCTAGTGTATGTGTGGTATATGTATGTATGTTTGTGTAAGTATAGAAAAAATGACATTTTGTATAGACATACAGACACATACATACATATATATATATATATATGTATATATATATAAATGTTCCCTCTATAATAGAAGGCAAGAGAGGATTGTGCTAATTTAGTGGACGATGAACATGCACTGGCTTAAGGTACAACCTTATTTTTTGTTATGGTTGAGTTCTTTCTCAATTGCTGTGCTCAGTCATTTTTGTGAGCTCTGCTTTAAAATGAGATTTGTAGCTAGAGTGATAGAAATTCAAGTGAGATTACAGTTGGTTATGAATTGGTTTCCCAATTTTGAGAGAAAAAAAAACATGAGAAATCTTTTAGAGAAAACTTTGACAAATAAATATATTTTTGAATTCTGACATCTGGAATATCAGGCAGTTTCCTTCCCTTTATACTTCTTTCCAAAGTAAATCCATAATTTAGATGAGAAAGTTGCTTGTATTTAATATATGTTCCTATAGGTTTGGAGAAAACAGAATCCTCTTACACTGTTAGTGGTAATGTAAATTGTTGTAACCACTACGGAGACCAGTATGGAGATTCCTTAAAAACTCAAAACAGAACTAACATATGATCCAGCAATCCCATTCCTGGGCATATATCCAGAGAAAACCATAATCTGAAAGGATATATGCACCCATGTTCACTGAAGCACTGCTTACAAAAGCCAAGACATGGAAGTAACCTAAATGCCCATCAGCAGAGGAATGGATGAAGAAGATGGGGTACATATATACAAATGGAGTATTCAGGTCAGTTCAGTAGCTCAGGCATGTCCGACTCTTTGCGACCCCATGAACCGCAGCTCGCCAGGCCTCCCTGTCCATCACCAACTCCCGGAGTTCATCCAAACCCATGCCCATCGAGTCGGTGATGCCATCCAACCATCTCATCCTCTGTTGTCCCCTTCTCCTCCTGCCCTCAATCTTTCCCAGCATCAGGGTCTTTTCAAATGAGTCAGCTCTTCACATCAGGTGGCCAAAGTAAAAAAAACAGAACAAAATAATGTCATTTCTAGCAACATGGATGGAACAAGAGATTGTCACACTGAGTGAAATAAGTCAGACAGAGAAAGACAAACATATGATATTGCTTATATGTGGAATCTTAAAAAGGGCTACAGATTAACTTATCTATGAAACTGAAATAGACCTCAGACGTAGAAAACAAACTTATGGTTACAGAGTGGTATGTGGGAGAGGAAGAATAAATTGGAAATGTATTGACAAATACAATTTGGAAATATATACATTTCCAAATAAATACAATTTGGAAATATATACAATTCCAAATAAATACAATTTGGAAATATATACAATTTGTATATAAAATGGAAATGTATATACAAATACATACTACTATATATAAAATAGATTATTAATAAGGCCTGCATGTATAGTTCAGGGAACTCTACTCAATACTCTGACTTATATGGGAAAAGAATCTTTTAAAAAGTGAATATATGTATTTGTATAACAGATTCACTTTGCTGGATACCCTAAACTAACTCAAAATTGTAAATCAACCATATTCCAATAAAAAATTTTAAAAATGAATCTTCCTGAAAAAAATGTTCTTATAGACATAGAATGTGTAAAATATTAAAAATAAAATTAGTTTCTATGTCACTTTACAGTATTACTTTGTAAACTGAAAATTAATAATAAGTCATGAGGTTAGAACAGATTATTCAGTATTACTTATTCACCCATTTTATAAATAGGCTTTAAAATGCAGAACCTACTCTTTGAAAGATCCAGATGAGTATACATGTCTTTACTTTGTGATTTTTGGATTGGCCATGTCTGACTTTAAATCCTTGTTCTGCTATCTTACACTTACTTTGGGGTTAGTAAATTACTGACTTTTTCCAGAACTTGAGGTTAGTCAACTGTAAAAATAGAGAAGATCATATTCTACCTCTCAGGGTCTTTGTGAAAATGAGATCTGAGAAAAGATGTGAATGCACTTGTAGATGAAGAAGCACATTAGCACAGCTGTTGTAGGTTGTTACAATACTGATTCTCAATAAATCACATCATGTGTCCACGGACCTTTACAGTGGGATTGCCATACGTCCCATCAAAGGTACGGTCTGTTTCCTCACCGCTTGAGTAGAAATGAACCCCTGCCTTACTTTTACCAAAAGAATGCAGTAGGAGTGGCATGTAACTCCCCAGACTAGCCTTCCAAGCTGGCCTTATCATACCAGGAGACCTCCATGCTTGGAATAAGCCCAGAAGGTATAGACTCCATAAAGGAGAGAAGCCCAGCTGCCCAAACCTCCAGCCACCTGAACCAAGGTTTTAGGAGTCCTCGGGAGCACTTTGCCAGCAAGTCACCCCATTGAACCAAGTGAAACCGGAAGAACTGCCCAATCAACCTAAGCATCATGAGACAAAATGATAGTTATTATAATCATTATTATCTTAAGTCATCAAGTTTTGGGGATTGTAGTTAAACTACTTAATTGATCATCTAGTTTTTATGCATTAGCATTATGTATAATGTCTCAATTTCCTTTACTTTTTAAAGGCTACTGTTACCCCATTTACTGTCCAGTTGAACTTGAGGGGTTTGATAAAAATTTCCAAATTCTACCCTTCTAAACTATAAAACAGCCCTGCTGTATGCTGTGCTCAGTCACTCAGTCGTGTCTGACTCTTTGCAACCCCATGGACTGTAGCCCGCCAGCCTCCTCTGTTCCATGGGGATTCTCCAGGCAAGAATACTGGAGTGGGTTGTCATGCCTCCTCCAGGGGAGCGTCACATTCCAGAGATTGAACCCAGGTCTCCCACATTGCAGGCAGATTCTTTACTGTCTGAGCCACCTGATAAACCCTAAAAGAGCCCTACATGCTTGCAATGTGAAACACTCAAACAAGAAAATATGCTGGAAGATGATTTTTTAACTAGGTAGTGCTGCTGCTGCTGCTGCTAAGTCACTTCAGTTGTGTCTGACTCTGTGCAACCCCATAAACGGCAGCCCACCAGGCTTCCCTATTCCTGGGATTCTCCAGGCAAGAACACTGGAGTGGGTTGCCATTTCCTTCTCCAATGCATGAAAGTGAAAAGTGAAAGTGAAGTCGCTCAGTCGTGTCCAACTTTTAGTGACACCATGGACTGCAGCCCACTAGGCTCCTCTATCCATGGGATTTTCCAGGCAAGAGTACTGGAGTGGGGTGCCATTGCTTTCTCCGAGGTAGTGCTACCCTAATGTAAAGTTACATGAAAAGATGGAAAACCTATTCATGAGAATATCTGAAGGAAGATCAATGTATTTATTTGAGAAATTGCCAGGAGTGGAGGACACTCAAGCTCCCATTCAAGATAGTGGCTAGATTGCAGAAGTGCAGATTTCTGAATTAAACACTTGGGATCAGAGGTTCAAAGTTATTTTTAGGATTTTATAGAGTTAATATAATACATAAACTACCCATTATATAGGAGAAGGCAATGACAACCCACTCCAGTACTCTTGCCTCAAAAATCCCATGGATGGAGGAGCCTGGTAGGCTGCAGTCCACAGGGTCACACAGAGTCGGACACAACTGAAGTGATTATATAATCATGCCTTTAATATACATCCAGGAAGACCTGTTAACATTCACATTAACTTCTAAAGGAGTTGGGATCACATCAACTAGAGGATACTTTTTTTATCTAACCTACTGGAGTTCAGACATTCTGGAAGACAAGCTAGGGCTTATCTGAATTACTCTGCAGAATAGAGAGCAATTTGAATTGGTTGAGGAGCATGGATCAGAAGACAAAAGTAGAGAAACACATAATGGAAGGAAGGGACTTGATGCCACTTATTTTAAGGAAAGGAGAAATGGAAATGCTCTCACTGTACTAGCTTTGTTTCTCACATGCAGAAAAGTCCATGTTTCTAAGGCATCTGTACATGGATTCTTTGAGAGGTGAGAGATGGCACAGAAAAAGATGCAAAGCTTTATATCCAAGCTGATAAACACTAAAAATATAGGCACTATACAACAGTTATTGTATAATTTTTTCAAATCCATGTGAAGTGGCAAAGAATTTGATAATTTCCTTTGACTTGACATTTTTATTTAGAAATGCCTTCCAATTAGTGGAATATGATACATAAATAGGTGAATCAATTTAGTATACACACTAAGGTTCATTATCTTTCCAGGAATAGCTCCTAGATTAAATATAACAAAATAAGGAAGGTGAATGTTCTTTATTACACACTTAAGGAAATTATTCATTACTGATTTGGATACATTTGTAAAACCTGAGTAATGCACCTCTGGTGTAGCCTTGCTAAACTGTCTAAAACTTCTAAATAAAACATTACTATCTCTAAATACACACACACACACGCACACACACACATACATACATCTGCAATAAGATATCATTTGCATACACAGGAGCAGAAGGACAAAGGACATCTGATACCTGTGTTTCAGTCAGTATTATCATATATGCTGAAGTGCAAGGTTTATGATGGCTTGTAGAGTCCCATAATTTTCCCATGTGAACATTCCAAACTAACAGAAGAAAACCGGAAAGTTTTGCCCTTGTCGGTATACAAGGAGAAAAAGAAGAGGGAAATTTCAATAGCAATATGTAAAGTCTAACTGGAAAAATTACTCTTACAACAATGATTCACAGCCTTGAAAGGATCTTACACAGACATTTTGTGAAAGATCAATAGCTAGACCTCATCTTTAACAAATTAAAGCAGAATGTTGAGGGAGGGGGTGGCATTCATACTTTTTAAAGCTCCCCAGATGATTGTAGTATACAGCCTGAGTTGAGAACTACTGCTTTGAGAGGAGAGTGGGTTTTAGTATCAGAATTACAAGACTGAAGATAAGACAGAGGCACTTGGGGATCAACGTAGACTTTCCTTTGAAGCTGCAGCCAAAGGCATCCACAGCATAGTTGCCATCGTCAGAAATAAATTTTGAAGAAAAAAGTAAAGGACACAGCTTTACTCTGTTCAGAATGGTAGTGTCTCTGCATCTGGAATGTAGATGTGATATGCAGTTCTGGCCACTGCATTTTTCAAAATGCATAGTAGAGTTAGAAAGGTACAGCGAATTAAAGGAAAAGCAATATTAATCACTTCAATCTAAAAGTCTGAATGGGGGAATCTAGTAAGATTGAAGCCTCTTACTGAAGAATATGAATTTGAAATATTCACCAAAATCTGGTAAACTAAAACCAAGAGGCTTTTTGTATACACAGAAGTCATGCTTAAGCGGGGGCAGGGGGAGGGAACAGGATATAATTTATTTATGGGTTTTATTTACATCTCAAATTAGGATGATGGACGTTTTTTCCCCTTTGGGGCAAGGAGCTAAGCCACAATTGCCAACATCTCTTGCAGCTGCACCTAATGAAAATGTGCTCCTTCCAGGCCTAGCCCAAAGCAGTTCTGGTGTTCTCCCTCCTGTGGTTGGTGGAGGTGGAGACAACAGGTCTACTCAGCAGGTTTTTGGGTTGAAGTTGACAGAGCCATCAGGTAGCTCCAGGAGGGTTTCCTGATGACCATGTGTGGAATTTTGCCTTCCACTACTAACTACACTTTCCTTGGACAGTTTTGTAAATGAGGAGACAGTATACATATGTATTATATTTGAACCATAGTACATTTTTCATTTTGGGTCTTAAAGTAGTCAGCATTATCTTAACTAAACCATGATAGCAAGAGATAATTCTATACAGGAGAAACTAACATTAATAAAATACATCCCCCTCTTATCCATTCCACATCAGTGATCATGGTTCCATTTTTCTTTTGAAACAGCAGGACGGGTAAATCTGGATGCTTCACTGACCCCTGAAAACGCTCTGCTCGCCTCTCCTCCAGTTTTTGTTCTTTTTTAATCTGGCAAAATTGTCCTCCCACCTCTGTGAATCAGTGCATTTCTCAAGGCCAAGCTCAAGGGCCATTTATCATGATAAGATCTTTTCATGTTGTGAAACTGCTATTGTTCTCAATTATTATTTGAAAATCTTATTACCTATTTGACATTTATTTACATAAGTTCTTTCTTTATTTGGTTAACCGTTTCAGAACTGAGGTCTTGAAAGGATGCAACAATGTTTTTGTTTCTTTTACAATCCTATCAGTAAAGTGCACACAGTGAATGCTCAAACCAACAGACATTAAATACATTACTTAGCAAGGAGTCTTCAGGTTAAAAAGGTGAATAATTCAAAAAATGCATTAGGGTATTTTTCAGAGGATGTCTACAAGGCAGGGGGTAAGGAAATGCTTTCACTGAGATACAGGAATCCTTCTCTGTAATGGTACAGTTTTTAACCCATAAATAATATATTTAGTATATTACCAAGGTACTCTCTTAGGTATTTTATCTATTTTTTATCTCAGTTAATTCTTTTCATAGTCTTGTCATTTAACTACAGTTTTGTCCCTTTTATAAGTGGAAAATAGAAATTCAATAAAGTTATTTAAATTTCTTAAGGTCAATTAACCAATAAATAACAAGAGAAAATTCAAACTTAACTCAATCTGAATCTCATAACTACTGCTTTCTTTACTTAAAATATCATCCATTTCTACACGGAAAAGCCAGTCACTGCTAAAGAGTGTATATGACATAGTGTGTCTTGTGGCCACTTTTGGAACTTGGCTAATGCACTAAGTATATTAGAAGTATACATATACTTTAATAAAAAGTATAATAATTTTAAAATTACATATAGAATTTTAATTGTAAAAGAAATATCCCATATAGCCAAGGATAGGGGAAAATATATTTAAAAGACGTAATAAAACTTTCTCATTATGATTTTCTAGGATAATTTAATTTTAAAAGTTATCTTTATCATTATCAATTTATCATGTTTTATTTGGCATTTAATGATAGATGTCTTTGCCACAAATAATGGTAAGAATTTTATTGTTCACCATTTCAGGAGCCATTTAGGGAACATTTAATTTTATTCCAACCAAGCTCTAGATTGGCCAGGTTAATTATTGATGAGCAAGCAGAGGGTGGAAAGGATTTTATACAGTTCTGCCTGAGGCTTCCCATGTCTTCCTCCAGTCGACTTCATACTAATATATATTTTTTTAAAAATCAGTGTCTACTTTTGGCAGATGGTCCATAATCTGCCAGTAATAGTAGTAAATTAATGTTTCCTAATGGCCTTCACTTCAGGGATCTCCAACTTTTGAAATCTGACAGCCATACATACTGCAATAAGCATCACAGGTCTGTTTTAAAAGTGGTTAAACTGCAGAAATGAATCAATGGGCCAGTTTTCAGCTTAACTCTTGAGTTATTTACACTTGCCACTAGAGAAGTTTAATTTTTCACCCATTTTACTGTCAGCATCCATCTCATAAGACCAAAGACATACCAATCACAAAATCAAAATCTGATCTCTTCAAAGAAAAAAGCTAATTGTATCAATCTAATAAATGACACTCCAAGATAGACAATCATGGTCTTTTATTGATTTTTTTGCCATTCTTGGCAGGAAGTGGTGTCTATTTTTAATCATAGATAGTAGACTCAAATAGAAGCTGCTAGAGAGATTTTCCACAAAGAAAGGCTCCTTCTGAAGAGAACAGTATAGTTTCTTTCTAGTCATTTTGTAGGTATCATTTCATTCTCAAATGCATCCTGAAAAAAGATGATGTGGCACCAGAAACAGGGTCATACCTCACAACCCACCAATTTGCTTTACATGGCCAAGAAGCTCAGCTTGAAATCATTTCTTTCCTGCTTGCCTGCCTTACTGGCTAGTGATGACCTTCTGGCTTTGCTCAGTGGGGCAGACTTCCCTTTATTCAGCAACCAGTCTGATAAGCTACTGTGTGTTAATGCTAGAAATACAGTGTGATACAAAGGATTCAAGCAGGTTTCCTAGTTCCTGTGCCTAAAGAGTGTATCATGTAGTGGGGAGAGACAGATATTTTTCAAAGTAATTATAAGAGTGGTTATTTTATTTTAAAAAATGGCAAACTAGATGATCTAGATAAGTCCTCTTGCTGAAAAAAACTAAGCTGGTCAAAAATACATTTAGAAGAATATTAAAATGCACTGCTGCTGCTGCTAAGTCACTTCAGTTGTGTCCGACTCTGTGCAATCCCATAAACGGAAGCCCATCAGGCTACCCCGTCCCTGGGATTCTCCAGGCAAGAACACTGGAGTGGGTTGCCATTTCCTTCTCCAATGCACTACAGATCTGAAAATATGGTGAAGTATTACCGGGCCCGAACTGAAGGGACAGGGAACCTGCAAGCTGCTTTAGGGCTGAGAGCATTTGCTGATTCAGAAAAATTTCAGCTTTCCTTTCAGCATCCTTGTACAGTGAGGAGGACTGAAATAAAAGCCCAGAGTCTACATATTGTGAAGGGTCTGACATAAGAGCCTCCCAGTCATAAACTGGAACACCAAAGGGCTTTAGGGCAGGGGTGAACTAGAAGGGGATCATTTCTCTCCTTTGATTCCCCAAGCTACATAGGAAAACTTAAGCTTCAAATTTTATGTTTTCAATTTTAAAGTGGCCTGTAAGGATCATTATGTGGAAGGCAAAAGCATATAAAGGTCTTATCTGGAGGAAGGGATTTTCACCCTAGACCTCTAAAAATTTTGGCTCTTCCTGGGAGAGAGGAAGTCCGATTCTGAGATTTAAGATTGTTTCAGGGTAGCTGGAGAAATCTAGCTCAATTCCAGAGTAGCTTATGACAAGAATGGGAAAAGAAACTAAAAAGGGTATAACTAAACAAAACAATGGCACCCCACTCCAGTACTCTGGCCTGGAAAATCCCATGGGCGGAGGAGCCTGGTGGGCTGCAGTCCATGGGGTCGCTGAGAGTCGGACACTGAGCGACTTCACTTTCACACTTCATTTTCATGCATTGGAGAAGGAAATGGCAACCCACTCCAGTGTTCTTGCCTGGAGAATCCCAGGGATGGGGGAGCCTGATGGGCTGCTGTCTAGGAGATTGCACAGAGTTGGACATGACTGAGGCGACTTAGCAGCAGCAGCAGCAAACAAAACCAAACACTGAGTAGTAAGAGATGGCCAACTGACCCTTGAGCCAAGGACTGCAACAGCTGTCTGTGATACTTCTGGTCAACATGTTGTCCTTGGACCTTCCACATCAGTACCATCTAAGAGTCTGTGGAAAGACAGACTCTCAAGCCTGACTCCAGAACTACTGAATCAGGATCTGTACTTGAACAAAATCCCTAGGTTATTCGTATGCACATTAAAAATAATGAAGTGGCAACTCTATCAAAGAAAGAAGAAAATTGATGGGAATGTGGATGTTACATATTTTGATTTTAGAGCCCACGTAGTTTTTAACATAAGCACTTGGAAAGATGGTGTTTCAACATGTTTTCAAATCCTGTGGCATAAAGTTAATCAGGGAAAAGAAGTTCTATTACAAAAGTTCATTTTTCCCCCACACTTAATGCTTCGGCTTAGAGAATTGTGAGCATTTAGACAGAACATCTAATTGATTATAGTAGGGGTGTAACTGGAATTCAGTATCTTGAGCCCAGAACCAGTAATCATTCTACTGAACATAATGAGCATAATGTTGGACAGAATCTTCAAGGCATGACAAGCAAAAAAATATGAAAAAGATTCCCAAGAGACTGTTGTGGTCAGCCAGCCCCTGTTCAACGGCAACCATGTAAGATTGAAAACCATAATCAAAAGGGCAGATATGTCAGATTTCTCTACTCAGCTGGTGGGAAAACACAGCAGAGAGGATGTTGTGACCCACAGAGAGTTTGACAAGTAGTACAACCCTACTTAGCACTGCAGCTGAGGAGGAACTTTGATAGTTATGAAATCAAACACTTCACTTCTACCTGGGCCAAGTGGCCATTCACCTGTTCAAATCTGGTTAAAAACATGGACTGTGCCTTGCACACCATAATTCATCCAAAAACCAGGACTTCAGCCTCAATTCCAGATGCCAGAGCCTGAAATCTTGAGCCTTGCTGTGCAAGTACCTTGACCTTTGGACCTATTTTCTGTTGCTTTCTACCGAGAATGGTTTGCCGTAGTTGATTGTGGTCATAAAATAATTGACAAAACAAAGCAAAAAATAATTTAACTATGTTTTTAGGAATAGAAACTTTTATACTATCTTGATAAACTCTAATGTTAAGCATAAAGTATGTGTTAGTCACTCAGTCATGTCCAACTCTTTGTGATGACATGGACTGTAGCCCGCTAGCCTCCTCCATCCATGGGTTTCTCCAGGCAAGAATACTGGAGTGAGTTGCCATTCCCTTCTCCAGGGGATTGTCCCAGTCCAGGGATCAAACCCGGGTCCCCTGCACTACAGGTGGGTTCTTTAATGTCTGTGCCACTAAGGAAGACCCTGTGCATGAAGATGTGCTATTAAAATGTTTCACAATTTTTTTAAACTGTCTATTCTTTCTTTGGCAACACTATTACAATTTGCTCATAAAACATTTATTATCATGGTAGAGCCAGTATGAAAACAAATTAAGTGAAAGCAAACAAAAAATAAGAAGTGAACAAATCTTTACATTCATCTTGAGAATTGGGTTTTTCACAAGAACCTTTGGGAAGCTTCAGGAACCCTTATCCAGACATAGGTCAGGATAAAATGGTGACCACACACCATTTCCTTTACCAGTAGTGGCTATGATGACAAGCCAATTACTGGAGGACTGAGTGTAGCCCACAGATATTTTATCTTCCTCACACCGTGATTTTTTATGCATTTTTTAAATTGAGAGATTTCCTGTTTAAAAGTTCAGATTTCTTGCTTCCAGGTAAAATGAAACTGACAGCACTGAGCCCAATCTTGTTTGGCAACAATCGACTGTGATGGGCTGGCAGCTTCTCCTTCAGACTTGCTCCCATCTAACTTGTTGGTTGATATTCCATGCCTGCCTCTTACAGATATTTTGTATTTGACCATTCCACAGTTTCTATCCATCAGATCTAGACCCTTAAATCTATTTCTCACTTCCACTGTATAATCATAAGGGATTTGATTTAGGTCATACCTGAATGGTCTAGCGGTTTTAGACAGGGATCAAGACCATCCCCATGGAAAAGAAATGCAAAAAAGCAAAATGGCTGTCTGGGAAGGCCTTACAAATAGCTGGGGAAACAAGAGAAGTGAAAAGCAAAGGAGAAAAGGAAAGATATAAGCATCTGAATGCAGAGTTCCAAAGAAGAGCAAGAAGAGATAAGAAAGCCTTCTTCAGGGATCAATGCAAAGAAATAGAGGAAAACAACAGAATGGGAAAGACTAGAGATCTCTTCAAGAAAATTAGAGATACCAAAGGAACATTTCAGGCAAAGATAGGCTCGATAAAGGACAGAAATGGTCTGGACCTAACAGAAGCAGAAGATATTAAGAAGAGGTGGCAAGAATACACAGAAGAACTGTACAAAAAAGATCTTCACGACCCAGATAATCATGATGATGTGATCACTAATCTAGAGCCAGACATCTTGGAATGTGAAGTCAAGTGGGCCTTAGAAAGCATCACTACGAACAAAGCTAGTGGAGGTGATGGAATTCCAGTTGAGCTATTTCAAATCCTAAAGATGATGCTGTGAAAGTGCTGCACTCAATATGCCAGCAAGCTTGGAAAACTCAGCAGTGGCCACAGGACTGGAAAAGGTCAGTTTTCATTCCAATTCCAAAGAAAGGCAATGCCAAAGAATGCTCAAACTACCACACAATTGCACTCATCTCACATGCTAGTAAAGTAATGCTCAAAATTCTCCAAGCCAGGCTTCAGCAATACGTGAACCATGAACTCCCTGCTATTCAAGCTGGTTTTAGAAAAGGCAGAGGAACCAGAGATCAAATTGCCAACATCTGCTGGATCATGGAATAAGCAAGAGAGTTCCAGAAAAACATCTATTTCTGCTTTATGGATTATGCCAAAGCCTTTGACTGTGTGAATCACAAGAAACTGTGGAAAATTCTGAAAGAGATGGGCAAACCAGACCACCTGACCTGCCTCTTGAGAAACCTGTAAGCAGGTCAGGAAGCAACAGTTAGAACTGGACATGGAACAACAGACTGGTTCCAAATAGGAAAAGGAGTACGTCAAGGCTGTATATTGTCACCCTGCTTATTTAACTTATATGCAGTGTACATCACGAGAAATGCTGGACTGGAAGAAACACAAGCTAGAATCAAGATTGCAGGGAGAAATATCAATAACCTCAGATATGCAGATGACACCACCCTTATGGCAGAAAGTGAAGAGGAGCTAAAAAGCCTCTTAATGAAAGTGAAAGAGGAGAGTGAAAAAGTTGGCTGGCTTAAAGCTCAACATTCAGAAAATGAAGATCATGGCATCCGGTCCCATCACTTGATGGGAAATAGACGGGAAAACAGTGGAAACACTGTCAGACTTTATTTTTTTGGGCTCCAAAATCATTGCAGATGTTGACTGCAGCCATGAAATTAAAAGATGCTTACTCCTTGGAAGAAAAGTTATGACCAACCTAGATAGTATATTCAAAAGCAGAGATATTACTTTGCTGATTAAGGTCCGCCTAGTCAAGGCTATGGTTTTTCCCGTGGTCATGTATGGATATGAGAGTTGGACTGTGAAGAAGGATGAGCGCCGAAGCATTGATGCTTTTGAACTGTGGTGTTGGAGAAGACTCTTGAGGGTCCCTTGAACTGCAAGGAGATCCAACCAGTCCATTCTGAAGGAGATCAACCCTGGGATTTCTTTGGAAGGAATGATGCTAAAGCTGAAGCTCCAGTACTTTGGATACCTCATGAGAAGAGTTGACTCACTGGAAAAGACTCTGATGCTGGGAGAGATTGGGGGCAGGACGAGAAGGGGACGACCGAGGATGAGATGGCTGGATGGCATCACGGACTCGATGGACGTGAGTCTGAGTGAACTCCGGGAGTTGGTGATGAACAGGGAGGCCTGGCGTGCTGCGATTCATGGGGTCACAGAGAGTCGGACACGACTGAGCGACTGAACTGAACTGAACTGAACTGATTCCACAGTTTCTCCTTCTTACCAAGAGAGGACAGAATCTTTCTACCAATTAGAGTTAACTAGCTAGGGCTTATAAAATTCCTAATTGATTTTAAACCTGTCAAGTGAACTACAATTTTAAAAGACAAGGAATGACACCTGCATTACATTTTAGACATCAACCACAGTTTCTCCTTTGCATCTCCACTGATTCCACCATTGATTTTTCTTTGACCACATTTGTTTGTGTGCTTGAATTACAAGTAGTGACAGATTGAACTTCCCATATACCTGCATGTGTCAGATTTGCAATTAACGATCATTTAGGTAGAAAAGCAGTGATGGCAATATAAGAGAGAAATGTCAGCCTCCTAACTTAGTGTCTGGAGGTATTTTTTTTTTGTAATGAATCTCTTCCCTTTGCCACACAGAACATTTCCCTCTAAAAATAATAAATGTCAGACATGAACTTGCTTTCCATGTAAATCTTCTTATTTCTAAAACTCTGTTTGAGGTGAAACTTAACACTGACTGTCTTCTTTTATGACCCCTAGTCTCTGGAGTTCATAATTCTGCAGGACTTACTAACTATGGGGAGACGTTAGCAATATTTTAAACCTCTTATAGATAATTTGAAAAATTAACGTCATATATCTGGCCCTAAATTGATTTTAAAATAAAGTTCTAGTTAACTTTTAAAGCCCATAACACATTTTTAACTTATTTCAGAAAAAAATCTGACCCAAGTAAGAAATATGTGAGTCACTTGAGACACCTTCCTTTCCTGAAGGTTGTTAAATTATATACTGCAAAATCTCTACAACAAATACACTCTTACTGACTTATTTTCTCCTTGACTCCTACATGAACACTTTCCCTTCCAAGATGTCTCATATTACCTCTTTTCTTCACTGATGCTCAGGCATATCCTGATCTTGTGTTCTTATTCCCATGCAAGTCTTTCCAAATCCTACCCAAATTTCATGGACCTTCTCAAATGCATAGCCTTCATGAAAGCAACCCTGCTTACTGCATTACTTTCTGAAACAATCATCTGGTATATATCATGCTCCAGATTGAAATATTATTTACTTTATGAGGTTCAGTTCAGTTTAGCCACTCAGTCATGTCCGGCTCTTTACAACCCCATGGACAGCAGCATGCCAGGCCTCCCTGTTCATCATCAACTCCTGGAGCCTATTCAAACTTATATCTATTGTGTCGGTGATGCCATCCATCCATCTCATCCTCTGTCGTCCCCTTCTCCTCCTGCCTTCAATACCAGTTAACTTCTTACCAGTTAGCGATCAGGGAATGACAGTGCTCCCAAGCCTGAAGAGAAACCAGGGTTAGCCATGGGCATTAGACTGCTGTCACGATCTACTGTGAAAGATTCTGACAGCATCGATGGACATCCGGCAGTATAGATGTATAATTGGGAGATTTCCACTTTAGTGGTAACGAGACATCAGTCAGTTCACTTCAGCTGCTCTGTTGTGTCCAACTCTTTGAGATCCCATGGACTACAGCACGCCAGGCTTCTCTGTCCATCACCAACTCCCAGAGCTTGTGCAAACTCATATTCATTGAGTCAGTGATGCCATTCAACCATCTCATCCTCTGTTGTCCCCTTCTCCTCCTGCCCTCAATCTTTCCCAGCATCAGGATCTTTTCAAATGAGTCAGTTCTTTGCATCAAGTGGCCAAAGTATTGGAGCTGCAGGCAGCATCAGTCTTTCCAATGAATATTCAGGACTGATTTCCTTTAGGATTGACTGGTTGGATCTCCTTGCAGTTCAAGGGACTCTGAAGAGTCTTCTCCAACACCACAGTTCAAAAGCATCAATTCTTCAGCATGCAGCTTTCTTTATGGTCCAACTCTCACATCCATACATGACCACTGGGAAAACCATAGCTTTGACTAGATGGGCCTTTGTTGGCAGACTAATGTCTCTGCTTTTTAATATGCTATCTAGGTTGGTCATTCTTAAGCAAGGTACAAATTGTCAAAATTCCTTTTTATATTAAATAAACCATGATTCAGATTTCACTTCTTTCTCAAAACTGGTTTTACTATTTTCAATTTAGAGTTGCATGCTTATTAATGGCATTAAGATTTTTTTTATTGGAAACTCAAAGGCAGACATATCTCTCATTATTAGGTTTCCTGATTACATTGACTTTATGTGATCAATAGGGTTGCAAAAAAGGCTTTCTGTGTCTTTTCAAGAGTGTTGGTCAGTTACTTTGCAGACTCTCCTCAATTTTAGTTTAATGTTTTCTCATGAGCACATTTGGGCTATACATTTTTGGTAAAAACACCATAGAAATGATGTGATTCTTTCAATGTCCTTTGTTCTAAGATCCAGACTGCATAGAAAATTATCTTCTATCGACAAATATCTTCTCATTTTAGTGGCTAAAAGACTTTTCTTGTTTTTCTTGCTTAACGAGTTTTTTTTTTTTCTCTATAAAATCTGGATACCAACTATGCTTTCCGTATATAGTTACTGTGATGATTAGGCAGGTGGTATTTATAAAATATATAGGACAGTACACAGAGTAAGCTAGCAATAAATAGTATCTGATATCAATATTTGTTGATAAAATGCAAATAGTTAATGTTATTATGAATCTACTATGCTTTTATTATTTAACCTATTTAAACCACTGAACAACTCTATCAATTATAAATTTACCATTAAGTACTACAGCAATGATGCTGGCAAGATCTATCAATGGATGCTAAATTTGGTGGATAAAAGTTTGAGAAGAAACAGGATATTTTCTTAGTCTCAATATTTTCCCTCCCAATATTTATTAACCACAAGGAGGAACAACAGTGACTTTACAATGAAGAAACCCAGCAGATACATGTCGAAGTTAACATACCATCACCTATCAACTTCATGTACTGCCTAACATGTTGCAGTGATGAGAACAATCACTTGTGGCACTCTTACCCAAGAGGGATAACCTCAAACCAGTTATGAGACAACACCAGATATCAATCCGTATTGACTGATATTCTGCAAAGTATCTGGCCAATGCTCTTCAAAAGTATCAAGGTCAAAACAGATAATGAAAGACTGAAAAGCTGTTACAGACAGGAAGAAATTCAGCAAATGTGAAAACCAAATGCAGCATGGCATCCTAGTTGGATACTGAACCAGAAAGTGAACAATACTGGAAAAACTGGTAAAATCTGTATAAAATCTACAGTCTACTCAATAGTATCATACCAATGTTAATTTCTTAGTTTCAATATATATGGTGGCTTTGTAAGACAAACATCAGAAGCTCAGTAAAGAATATATAAGAAGTCCCTATTTTTTACTTATCTGTAAATCTAAAATTATTTCAAAATAAAAAAATATTGAAAAGAAAAAATCCAGTAGATAAGGAAACGGCAACCCATTCCAGTATTCTTGCCTGGAGAATCCCATGGACGGAGGAGCCTGGTGGGCTTCAGTCCACGGGGTCGCAAAGAGTCAGACACGACTGAGCAACTTCACACACCACCACAATGAGGGATGAAATATGAGGATGAAGGTAAGGTAATGAAGTCAAGTATGTTGAGTTCACGTGGCTAGCAAGTTTAAGAGATGACATGGCAATCCATGTCATAAAGTATAAAGCATGTACTTTATAAAGAGACTATAAAGTATGTACCTTTAAACTACTATATACCACCTCTCAATAACATAGATATACACTGATACATAATGATAACATAGAAGGTTTTAACCTCCCACCCCAGGGTCTAACTCAATGGTTTAAAAAAAATGTTTACCTTCATAATTTATTATTTTTATTATGTTAGTAATGCATATTGGCATAAGAAGTCTAGCTCAAAGACATCTAACTATGTAAAACTGCACCCTTTACCACCACTCTTTTCTCCCCACTTTTTTTCCTCTAAAACTCATCTGAAATACACTCAATACACTCAATGCACACACACATACATATTCATTAATTTCATTTCGCTTCATCTCCATGCTTTAGAATATTAGCTCTATGAATGCAGGAATTTTTGTCTACTTTATCCCTAGTTTCTTGAGCATAGTAAGCAATCAAATTCCTAAATAAATGAACGAATGAAAGAAGAATCCCCACTTTCACAGGAAAGGATGGATTCCAACAGGGATAGCGAGGGAGAACTTCACCGAGGAGAAGTTATTTAAGCAAAGATCTGAAGGAAGTCAGGGAGCAGGCCATGCATGTAACTGGAGAAAGAGAGTCTGAATCAGGAAAAGCAAATTAAACACTCCTGTGTGAGCAGGCTGCCTTGCTTGCTCCAGAGCAGCACTGGAGGCCGGAGCAGTTAGGGCAGACAAGAGCAGGCAGGAGAGGCCCTGAGAGATGCAGCAAGAACAACAGTGGGGGCTGCAGACACACAGGAGCTGCTGGATTGCGAAGGCCTCTGTGGATGAGACGGAAATCCAGTGGAGGACTGTGACATTACGGGACTTAAATTTGAACTAGATCACTTTGCCCGCTGTGTATAAATTCCAGTGAGCAAAATGGAAGCAGGGAGACCAATTAGAAGCTTGTTCAAAAAACTGGGTAAAACATTGTGGTGCATGGACCAGTTTGGAAAGAGCAGTGGTAAGAAGTGGTGTAGATATGTATGTATCTACACAGTTTCCATGAACAGCGTTCAATAATCTGCCACAGTTTTCTACCATGTCCCATAGAAAAACTCTGAATTTCAAGGAAGTCTGGAATCTCTCTTCACTGTCTCTATCCTAAAATATGTGCTTCCCTGGTGGCTCACACAGTAAAGAATCTGCCTGCAGTGCAGGAGACCCGGGCCTGATCCCTGGGTTGGG
This sequence comes from Budorcas taxicolor, assembly GCF_023091745.1. Lineage (NCBI taxonomy): Eukaryota > Metazoa > Chordata > Mammalia > Artiodactyla > Bovidae > Budorcas > Budorcas taxicolor. The sequence continues at coordinate 39,395,429 of NC_068913.1, read as the reverse complement.
AAGACCCCCTGGAGAAGGCAATGGCAGTCGGACACGACTGAGCAACTGAACTGAACTGAACTCACTTCAGTATTCTTCCCTGGAGAATTCCATGACAGAGGAGCCTGGCAGGCTACAGTCCATGGGGTCGCTGAGAGTCAGACGTGACTGAGTGACTAACACTCACTTTTCCATCGTAGAATATGCCTTCTGCAGATATCTTCTTTAAGCAGTCATGAAATTCTCACCTTCTCAAGCGGATTCTGCAACAACAGTCTGGATTTGTGTGTGCCTAATAGTGTTACTCAAACATCATTTAAAATATAAACCACGGGATCGCATCATTCTCACCATACCCTATGGGGCTCAGATTTTAAAACACAGTAGAAAACCAAATTTCTCCTGTATGAGAATGAAACTGGGAAGGAAATAAGGATGCAGAGCATCAGTTGTCTTATTTCTTACTATAAATCAATCAATAATTTAGTGACTTTTGGCCAGGAAGTACAGTTTGCCTTTTATAAAGGCTATATAGGAATGACTGCATCAAAATATCCTGCTTCACTGAGCTTTACCCGGGCTAACTGTTTTGTTTTGAATTAGCTTTTGGAAAATTGCTAAATTTCAAACATTTTTTAGGAAGCATATTTTCAAACTAATGGTTGTGACTGGTATTCTTTACTCTGAGAAATTAGACAGTCATCTTCTTTGAAAAATTATAGTCAAGGGACCGAAGAATATCTTCCTAGGAGAGTTTAGAAGCTGCCCTGTTGGGAGATTTAGAACTTTTTGACTTTATTTACTTGAAAATTCTTTCAGAGTTTAAACGTTAAAGAAAATCTGATGAAATGTTACAGCTGAACCCTGCCTCCATCTTTTTTTCCTTATCTTATAGGAAAGCATTGTAACTATTTTTTGATATATAAGTCACAGCCAGTCCTACTAGTCAACAGGAAAGAAGGGGGCTGTTTGTATGGAGATGATTTGAGGGACATTTTTTAGGGTCCCCTTACACCTAAACTGTATTCCTCAACAGTTCTCATTTCAGTTGCATCTTAATACAACTCGTTGTGTGTGTGTGTGTGTGTGTGTGAACTGCTACCAATAAAGTGTCTAAATCTCAACTAAGCTGGAGAAGCATGCTTATATTAGGTTAGCCAAAGATCTTATTGAAAAACCCAAATGAATTCTTTGACCAACCCAATATATTAGCAGTTATTAACAGTTTTATTAACCATTTATAAGCATAAAGTTGAGGTCTATGTAAGGGAAGAAAGATACCAGAAGTAGATGAAAATGTAAGAAAGAATTGGACAAGGAGAAGTGAATGTTCAGGACTCATGAAGAACATTGTGATTCAGGGAGCAGTAGAAAAATTAGAATTATGGAGAGCAAAGTGAGTGGAATCATCGTGGAGAGATTGTGATAACACTCGAGGATAGTCCTCTACCACTTCCTTTAGGGCAGCTGAATCATTGTACTCTTAAGAGTTTTAGGAAATGGGAACTTATCTGCTCATCCTTCTCACATGTAATTGAGCTGTTTTTTAACCTCTTTATGCACAGCTACTATGCAACATTCATAGAGTACCCTAGAAAAGACCTTGAGGAAAAAAGGAAAGTTTTTGAAGGTTGATTTAAAAATGTATGCCAATGGCTCAGTCGCTTATGTTAAAATTTATTGCCAAAAATAAGGGACACATCAAGGGTTACGTAGAATAAAAAGTAAAATATAATATTATTTATCTCTGAAATCAAATATTAACAAATAAAATACACAAATAAGTTAAACAACTCTTAATTTCTACAATAAAAACTTTTCTGACTGGTTAATAACTAAATTAGTGATTCGATGGAAATTTTGAGCTTAATGCGATTTTCAATGTAACTTTTTCATTATGACTAACCATTACAAAACATTTATAATTCTCTGAACACATATGAGTAGAAATTTCACATTAGCAATACATTGTTGTTCGGTTCAGTTCAGTGGCTCAGTTGTGTCTGACTTTTTGAGACCCCATGGACTTCAGCACACTATGCCTCCCTGTCCATCACGGACTCCCGGATTTTACCCAAACTCATGTCCGCTGAGTCGGTGATGCCATCCAACCATCTTATCCTCTGTCGTCCCTTTCTTCTCCAGCCCTCAATCTTTTCCAGCATCAGGGTCTTTTTCTGAGTCAGCTCTTCGCTTCAGGTGATCAAAGTATTGGAGTCTCAGCTTGAACATCAGTCTTTCCAATGAACACTCAAGACTGATCTCCTTTAGGATGGACTGGTTGGATCTCCTTGCAGTCCAAGGGACTCTCAGGAGTTTTATCCAACACCACAGTTCAAAAGCATCAATTCTTCTGCTCTCAGCTTTCTTCACAGTCCAACTCCCACATGCATACGTGAGCACTGGAAAAACCATAGCTTTAACTAGATGGACCTTGTCGGCAAAGTAATGTCTCTGCTTTTGAATATGCTGTCTAGGTTGGTCATAATTTTCCTTCAAAGGAGTAAGTGTCTTTTAATTTCATGGCTGCAATCATCATCTGGAGTGATTGTGGAGCCCCCAAAAGTAAAGTCTGCCACTGTTTCTACTGTTTCCCTGCTATTTGCCATGAAGTGATGGGACCAAATGCCATGATCTTAGTTTTCTGAATGTTGAGCTTTAAGCCAGCCAACTTTTTCACTCTCCTCTTTCACTTTCATCAAGAGGTTCTTAGTTCTTCTTCACTTTCTGTCATAAGGGTGGTGTCATCTGCATATCTGAGGTTATTGATATTTCCGCTGGCAATCTTGAATCCAGCTTGTGCTTCATCCAGCCCAGCGTTTCTCATGATGTACTTTGCATATAAGTTAAATAAGCAGGGTGACAATATACGGCCTTGATGTACTCCTTTCCCTATTTGGAACCAGTCTGTTGTTCCATGTCCAGTTCTAACTGTTGCTTCCTGACCTGCATACAGATTTCTCAAAAGGCAGGTCAGCTGGTCTGGTATTTCCATCTCTTGAAGAATTTTCCATAGCTTACTGTGACCCATACAGTCAAAGGCATTGGCATATTCAATAAAGCAGAAATATATGTTTTTCTGGAACTCTCTTACATTTTTGATGATCCAGCGGGTGTTGGCAATTTGATCTCTGGTTCCTCTGCCTTTTCTAAAACCAGCTTGAACATCTGGAAGTTCACGGTTCATGTATTGCTGAAGCCTGGCTTGGAGAATTTTGAGCATTACTTTACTAGCGTGTGAGATGAGTGCAATTGTGTGGTAGTTGAGCATTCTTTGGCATTGCCTTTCTTTGGGATTGGAGTGAGTACTGATCGTTTCCAGTCCTGTGGCCACTGCTGAGTTTTCCAAATTTGCTGGCATATTAAGTGAAGCACTTTCACAGCATCATCTTTTAGGATTTGAAACAGCTCAACTGGAATTCTATCACCTCCACTAGCTATGTTCGTATTGATGCTTCCTAAGGTCCACTTGACTTCACATTCTAAAATATCTGGCTCTAGGTGAGTGATCACAGCATCGTGATTATCTGGGTTGTGAAGATCCTTTTTGTACAGTTCTATGTATTCTTGCCACCTCTTCTTAATATCTTCTGCTCTTGTTAGGTCCATACCATTTCTGTCCTTTATTGAGCCCATCTTTGCATGAAATGTTCCCTTGGTATCTGTCATTTTCTTGAAGATATCTCTACTCTTTCCCATTCTATTATTTTCCTCTATTTCTTTGCACTGGTCACTGAGGAAGGCTTTCTTATCTCTCCTTGCTATTCTTTGGAACTCTGCATTCAAATGAGTATATCTTTTCTTTTCTCCTTTGCTTTTTCACTTCTCCTCTTTTCACAGCTATTTGTAAGGCCTCCTCAGATAGCCATTTTGCTTTTTTGCATTTCTTTTTCTTGTGGATGGTGTTGTTCCCTGTCTCCTGTACAGTGTCACGAACCTCCGTCCATAGTTCATCAGGCACTCTGTCTATCAGATCTAGCCCCTTAAATCTATTTCTCATTTCCACTATATAATCAAAAGGGATTAATATTTAGGTCATACCTGAATGGTCTGGTGGTTTTCCCTACTTTATTCAATTTATGTCTTATTTTGGCAATAAGGAGTTCATGATCTGAGCCACAGTCAGCTCTTGGTCTTGTTTTTATAGTAAGTTACAGTAAGTAACTGTACTTCCTACTAATTCCTCCTACATTTAGAGCATGAAAAATCACCAGCACAATTAAAGGCTTTTGTGATGTCAGTAGCATTTTTCTATACCTAAGATTTAGTTCCTAAGTCTCTTAATACTAGGTATGTGGGATTCCTAATCTTGCCTTTTAAAAGTCTTTCTATTTTGATGGGATACTTTAACAAGCAGAAAAAATGTCATGTGATTAATTTCTGTAATTTCACACATGCAAAACTTTTATTTTCCTTAGTGAAACTTTTTAAAGAGGATTGGATGGATAATTATTCTTTCCATGGCATATTCTCAGTACAAGCAGGTAAAACAGACATTGGCCTAGCAAGTCTCCCTACATTCTCCCTGGAACAAATTAATACCGTCTCTCTGTTAATACTGTATATGGATTATGGAATAAGTAATCTTTAATGCAAAATACCTGTTTGTTTTATTCAAATAAAATTTCTCTACAACAATTTATAAAATGAACTTTGAATACATGATTACTCTTCTAGTTATTATTTGTAAGGAAATCTGCTCAATGAATAATCATATAATTAATTATAAAGTTCATACATATCCCACCCATATCACATTCAGTCAGTACCCAATACAGTATAAATCTATTTTTTTCTAAAAGCATACTGTTACTTAAACATGGCTATGTCAGAAATATTCATTATCCTTTTACTTAAGTATATAATAGAAATTTAGTTATAGTAGACTGAAAATGAACAAGGATGTCATCAAATCACATGCCTTTTTTTAATGGGTTGTAAGAAGACAGAAGACATACTTTTTAGAACTATATTTTGCAATATCAAAGTTAGAAGCCTGATTTTCTGATTGTTCACTTTCATATTTCAAACCAGTTTGAATATGGCTCTAGATTAAATGACTGCTTTATTTTTTGGACTTTGGTAACTTGTTTCCCTTGCCCAGAATTTAGGGGAATTTTCAATATTTTTATGTCATACATTTATTTACAAGCACATAAAACAATTAAAAAAAGAAAAGTGAACCTACATACAAAACAAATACACCCGCAGACATAGAAAACAAACTAATGGTTACCAAAGGGGAAAGGGCAGGAAGGGATAAATTAGGAGTCTGGGATTAACATATGCATACTACTTACATATAAAATAAATAACAAGAACATACTGTATAACACAGGAACTCTACTTAATATTTCATAATAACCTATAAGGAAAAAGAATCTGAAAAAGAATATGTATATACATGAATAACAGAATGTATATCTGAAACTAACAAACATTGTAAATTAACTATACTTCAATAAAAAATGGTTAATATATTTCAATAAAAAATGGTTAATATATAGAAGAAAAAATAAAAATAGAAGGGTCACAGTTTTATGTGACCATAAGATCCTGTGCCCTTCTAATGAGGAAACTGGGATTCATTCTGTACTCAAAGACCCACTCTTCAAATTGTGTATCTTCTGGGGATACACAATCCTGTTGGGAATCTTGGGACAAGGGGGCAGAAATAGCTGTAACAGAGAAGCCCAATCAATCTCGGGCTTCAACACAAAGGTTCAAAACCTTGCTCTGCTCTGTAACCTGTGCAAATCACTGAGGAGGAGAAATAGCCAACCGACCTAGAGCACTAGTGTAGGATTCCCACATTCAAACCACAATGTCATTTAAACTTCACTAGAGACTTACTTTCAGAAAAGGCAATGGCACCCCACTCCAGTACTCTTGCCTGGAAAATCCCATGGATGGGGGAGCCTGGTGGGCTGCAGTCCATGGGGTCACTAAGAGTCGGACACGACTGAGTGACTGAACGACTTCACTTCTCACTTTCATGCATTGGAGAAGGAAATGGCAACCCACTCCAGTGTTCTTGCCTGGAGAATCCCAGGGACGGGGGGGCCTGGTGGGGTGCTGTCTATGGGGTCGCACAGAGTCGGACACGACTGAAGTGACTTAGCAACAGCAGCAGAGACTTACTATATGGATTAGGAAACTGAGTTTACTTTGCTTCTCCATGTCCGCTCAAGTAGTTGAGTTGAGACTAATCTCAGGTCATCCACATCCAGAGCCCACACTCTTACCCACAAATCTATACCTTTAAACCTCAGTTTGTTGTTTAGTTGCTAAGTCATGTCCAGTTGTTTTGTGACCCCATGGACTGTAGCCCTCCAGGCAGCTCTGTCCATGGGATTTCCCAGGCAAGAACACTAGAGTGGATTGCCATTTCTTCTCCTTGGTTTACACTTGTACAAAATGATGCTATGGTTGAGTATACCATACACTCTGCCTACTGTCATAATATAATAAATTCAAGTATGGTTCAAAGGATGTCAAAAACCTTTAACATAATAAATTTAGGTAAGTGTTGACATTTGCTAAGCTGGTGACAGAGAGACTACTGTATACTGTCTGGAATCATAAAATGCAGTTTTAAAGATTATCTCATTTTTTTATTAAATTCAGATTTCTGAATCAAATCTGATATGATCTTGAAAGGGAAGATACCTCCTAGGAGCTTGACTATGTTAAATTAAGTGAACTAATTTTGAAATATCAACTCCATCTGGTAACACAAAGAACTCTAACTTTTGAAAAAAGCTTAAGGAATACTTAGCATGCAATGAAGCTTTCAAAAAAATATTTATCCAAATTAGCAAATTAAAAAAACCAGTTCTAGATTCCAATCCACACTGACAACAATGTTCTAGAGGAGAGTTTATGTAGTTGATAGCCTGGGAGTCCCCTAGTGCTGTTGAGCTCCTATCGTCTCGACTCATAAAAAATATTGGTAACCGTTTAACTGTCGAGACTTCCACACTAGAGGACAGCTTGATGAGACACAGATGGCAGTGACCCTAGATTTACTTGTTAGATACAGTTTGCACACCTTCAGATAAGTCCCTAACCTTTGCTGAACCTCTATACTACCAGCTATAAAATATTTTGTTTAAAGAAAGAGGCTGTTAGCACCTTGATATTCCAGGAACTATGCAAGGCAGCTTTGGTTTGGGTACTTAATGCATGCTAAGGAGCTCACACGTGTATGTGTGGTGAGGGGAAGCTGGGGAAGGAAGGAGTAGCAATGAACCAGGTGTCAGTGAACTGATTCTATGTATAAAAACAGTGATTGTTCATGACATTATATTTTTAAGTCAACAAATGATATTTTGTTGTCTAAGGTCTAGAACTGAATGATACATGAATTGAATGATCTTCAGATCTTTGATTAAAATATTTACACCAATGTTTCCACGTTGTATGGCTTAGTGAATTCTCTGTACTTTCTCATTACTTTCCCAAACCATTCTTTCTTTGTAAAACTGCTGTTACTTATACTAAATTTTCTTTGCATATGAATAATCTCCATAGAGAGCAGCCACATCTAGAAAACACTGTACTAACCAAAGAGAAAATACAGCTTTTCAAAGTTGTATTAATTTGCTTGCCTCTCAAGAGCTGCTTTGAAAAATGACATAAAACTCCCATAACTTAAACTGCATATAGTATTCAGATCTACTACATATAATTTCTTTAAACTTGATTAAAAGTATAACTTGTTAAGCAGGTAGTATTTCATTTATTGCTTTGGAGTACCTTGTTACTTTTCAGTGAGAATTCTGAAAGTAATTCATGGGAAAGAAAGCAGAGACAAAGATTTTTCTCAAGAAAATTCAAATAAAATAATTTTGTTATTAAAAATAAATTTAAAAATTTCCATGCTTTAAAAAAAGTCACACATATACCTCCAAATCTAGATGATTAGGATAATTACTCACCCACTAGAAATCATTTTTTCAGTCAGTTTCCAGATTGTTGCCCTTCATTTATTTAATAGCTCCCCACTATGTCAGTGCTACTACTCTTTTGAGTGTGGGGAGCCAGATGTTGGTTGAGTTATGGCACCACAACAGTCTTTAATAAACAGAAGCACATCACAGATTAACATAAACATTTGCTTTTAATTTACAGATATATAAGACTTTCAAGTAAAATAAACAGCTCTGATTGTCAACAAACAGGCTGAATTTTAAAGACAAAATAGCTAAAATAACTAGATTATTGAACTAGTTTTCTCAGGTGTGTTTATCTAGTAACAATAGAATATCCACATGCCTTGAATAATTTACTGTTAAATATTTCATAGGCTAAGCCAACCATAAAATTGCTCCTATACTTACTATCAAATGACAACATTGATTTATAATGACATATGCATTCAACGGGGGAGATAATTACTCCTAGGAATAAATATGCTTTGACCTGTATGAGCAAAATAAAAATTTAAATTTTAAATGAAAAATATTTTTATTTTACCACATTAACTTTCCATTGTGAAGTCTTATCTAGCTAGAAAAATTGTCCTATGTATAACCATTTCAAGCTTGTGTAGAAAAATAATTTTGGAAGAGGACAGATAAATGCATACTAACTCATATGAATTCACTTATTGTTCTTTACTTTTCAATTTTTAGTAAGATTTATAAAAATATGTAATTTTGGCAGACAGTTCAAATCCAGGGCTAGTTTCTTGAGCATGTATCTGTACTGTCACAGAGGACTCTGTGTTTAGAAACTAGCTTAGTCAATGCCTCCTTGTCATCCATTTTGAAAATTTTTTAACATCTCAACAAGATGCCTCACGTTTTCTGCTTGCACTGGGCCATGCAAATTATGTAGCTGGTATTGATCTGATGTTCATTGCATCTGTGATTATAATATTGCCTGGATTAATATTGCAATCAATTTAAAGAATTGCAATCAATTTAAAGTATTAGTATTTCAATCAATTTAAATACTGTGAAAAACCACCTATTAGGTGTTTTGTGAGTCCCTTTTCTGGAAGAACTGCTCATTGAAGACTGGGTGCTATAAATCACACTGCTGCTTTGCAACCCTGACCAAAGCTAGTGGTTCTCTCCTCTCATTTTCCTAGATTTGACTCTTTCAGCTCTTAGATGTGATATCTCAGGAACAGTCTAATTAATTCTCTTTTACCTTAACCAACCCCATGCAGATGTCAGTTACATTCAACCAAATGAGATTTAAACAATAAATCGTTAAATAGGAATTTGATTAAAATAAATCAAGAAAACTCATTAAACACAATATCATGCAAAACTGAGAATGAGAGTGAGTTATAAATAATGTCAGAAAAGACACAAGGTATCTGGATTTTTTTTAAACAATTTGCAAAACAATATGCTGTGCAACAGCTCCTTTTATTGTTGGATTTTTAAAACAAATTTAAATGTGAATAGATTTTAGAAGATATACTTTCAGCTGTTAGCAGAAATGGTTACAGGAGGTGTATATATATATATATATATATGCACATAATATAGGGACTGGCTATAGAGGAATTCCTAAATCTACTTGACAAATATTTGTTTACCCCAAATTATTTAAATAGTCTTACCAAAATCTTCTTTAATTAGAGAAAATTTAAGAATAATATTCCTAACAAAATAAATGCTTACATTAATATGACTTCTCTTGTTGAGGGAGTTAATCCACATTTTGAAAAATATTTGGTCATTTTCCAAATAGATATTTTAAACTGTGATTTAGTAGTTAGTGAGCTATTGTAATCACCTAAACAAAGTTAATTTATCTCAAAATACAATGATGTTCTAACAAATAAGATTCATGAATTCTGCCATTCGAAATGATCTTGTAGTAATAAGTTAACTATTTACCCAAGAAATTACCATTAGTGGTCAAGGTACTGCCCATATCAGCATGCACATTTTGTTATGAAAGGTGAAGTGTTAGTCATTTAGTTGGTCTAACTTTTTGTGAGTCCATGAGTTGTAGCCCACCAGGCTCCTCTGTCCGTGGAATTCTCTGAGTAAGTATACTGCAGTGGGTAGAGCATGTTGTTATACTGTAAACATTTTGACTAATTTGTCCATAAAATGGCAACTGCCCCAAATTTTAGAGTATTATCATCATCATTTGGAAAAAGACCCTGATGCTGGGAAAGATTGAGGGCAGGAGGAAAACGGGGCAACAGAGAGAGAATTATGGGCTACACCTTGTTGAATATTGTATTGATGAAGACTTAAGACCTAAATACTAGATGAGTGAACATATTTTTCTCAAAAAATTCACACCATTTGCCAAGAAAGCAAAGAGATATCCTCTGTGATGATATCCTTTTCACATGTGCATAGCACAAGTTTTTGAATCATCTGTCCAGAAATGATTGTATCTCTATTCTTATTCATTTTTACATCTAACAATTAAAATACTCCAAGTATATGCAAAAATTATTGTGTGTTTCAATATTTTTATGTAGTTTTTCTCATATCTCAGAGCTAACCTCTTATTGGACCAAAAAACAGTTCTTGATTCTTTCCCCATAATTAAAAATCAAATCATCCCAAGTTATTTAAATGGGTATTTTAAACTTCATAGGCTTTTCTGTTAAGGTCCATCAAGATTTTTCATTGTCCTTAGTTGAGAGCTCTCATGTAATAAATCCTTTTATAATGCATAGTTTCTTTTACATAAAATTAAAGCCCCTACAACAACCTGTAGCAATTCTAGCAAAGAGATATTCCTTAATAGTTCTTCATAAAGTTTGTCCATTATAAATCCCATTGCAATTGTCTATCAAATTATACCATGTGTTATTAAGCTAAAGAATTTAAGACTTAATCAAGGTAAAAGAATTATTTAAACTTCATGGCTGAGGTTGTTTTAAACAGCTTTTCTGTAATCATGTGGGCTAAGGGAACTCAACCACAGTCAGTCCTCCTACATGTGTGTGGTAATAAATTCCCATGTTAAGAAGCAGCGTTTCTGTCTAGGCATGGGAAACAAAGGTTTGAAAATTGTCAATCAATCACATTTTTCACATTAAAATAGTCACCAAATTGCCAAAGTTAAATGAGTCAGAAGTCTAAAACATCACTTCCATTAAATCCCCCTTTTGGCTGGGTGCTACAATATATTACATTGTCAGCAATGAACCAAAAGAAGGATGAGGTTATAAATATTCAGCCAGATAAATACAAAGAAAAAATATTTCCTGTTGACTGGCACTTATGCAAAATAATTATAAGAGAGAAAAAAGACATGAAAAGAGCTGCTGCTGCTAAGTCGCTTCAGTCATGTCCAACTCTGAGACCCCATAGATGACAGCCCACCAGGCTCCCCCGTCCCTGGGATTCTCCAGGCAAGAACACTGGAGTGGGTTGCCATTTCCTTCTCCAATGCATGAAAATGAAAAGTGAAAGTGAAGTTGCTCAGTCATGTCTGACTCTTAGTGACGCCGTGGACTGCAGCCCACCAGGCTCCGCTATCCATGGGATTTTCCAGGCTAGAATACTGGAGTGGGTTGCCATTGCCTTCTCCAACGAAAAGAGCACGTGGGAAAAAAAGATGAGTAGTTATGGAGTCACATGACTCAAAACTCTCTTCCAAAGAATATGCTGCAAGGTGGCTACATGCTAACAGGATAGCCTCCAGCAGCCATTTTCTTACTTTCATCAGCTCAGACTACCAAGGCCACATGTACACTGGTACCTGGCTACTAACTGGGAACAACACCGGTATAGAGCAGGCCCATTTCTGCCTGTACCCAGACTTCTCTAATGGGCAACCAGTGCTCAAAGACAGGCCCAACCAAGACTTTCTCAGGCTCCACCGCAGTAGAAAGTTCCTCCTTCCCAATTTGTCCTTCCCTTCCTCCTTCATTTGTGTCCAGTGTCAGGTATCAGTGACACATCCATCTGAGGGGTCTCCCATTGCTCCCTCCACGATTCATCTTTTACATGCATTTCTCCCATAAATCATTTGCATATCTAGATCCAACTTGGTATCTGCTTTTCAGAGGCCCCAAGGTGACAAAGACAGTAAGGTCAATCAAAGAAAATGTCCAGTTTTTTCCTTGAAGAAAAATAAGTATCTACATTAACTATTTTCACTCCTCACCACTTAAAGATAACGAGCAAGATCTATAATTTGAAGAAATGTTTTATTTTAACAAATAAATTAAAGAACTTTTTTTTTTTTTGGTGTTTCTTCCCTGCACCCTCCTTCCCTCCTTCCTTTCTTTCAGTTTTTTGACAAAAACTGAAAAGGAAAACTTGGCAAGGAAATTTTATACAAAAATTTTATTCTCTTTATTGTAGATTTTAAAACTTGTGAATACTTTTCTGTGGTGTTCTTTGTAATGTCACTCATAGTGATTTTTTAAAATTAATTTTTTTATTTTAATTGAAGGCTAAGTACTTTATAATAATATGGTTTTTGCCATACATTGACATGAACCAGCTATGGGTGTACATGTGTTCCCCATTCCAAACCCTCCTACCAGCTTCCTTTCCATCCCATTCCACTGGTTGTTCCAGTGCACCGGCTTTGAGTGCCCGTTTTGTGCATCGAACTTGGACTGGTCATCTATTTCACATATGGTAATACACATGTTTCAGTGTTATTCTCTCAAATCATCCCACCCTCACCTTCTCCCACAGAGTCCAAAAGCCTGTTCTTTATATCTGTGTCACATTTGCTGTCTCGTGTATAGGGTCATCATTACTATCTTTCTAAATTCCATATATATGCATTAATATACTGTATTGGTATTTTTCTTTCTGACTTTCTTCACTCTGTATAATAGGCTCCACTTTCATCCACCTCATTAGAATTGATTCAAATGCATTCTTTTTAATAGCTGAGCAATATTCCATTGTGTGTATGTACCACAACTTTCTTATCCATTCGTCTGCCGATGGACATGTAGGTTGCTTCCATGTCCTAGCTATTGTAAACAGGGCTGCGATGAACACTGGGGTACATGTGTCTTTTTAAATTCTTGTTTCCTCAGTGTGTATGCCCAGCAGTGGGACTGCTGGGTAGTATGGCAGTTCTATTTTCAGTTTTTAAAGGAATCTCCACACTGTTCTCCATAGTGGCTGTAATAGTTGGCATTCCCATCAAGAGTGTAAGAGAGTTCCCTTTTCTCCACACCCTCTCCAGCATTTATTGTTTGTAGACTTTTTGATAGCAGCCATTCTGACCTGTGTGAGATGATACCTCAGTGTAGTTTTTATTTGCATTTCTCTGATAATGAGTGATGTTGAGCATATTTTCATGTGTTTGTTAGCCGTTTGTATGTCTTCTTTGAAGAAATGTCTGTTTAGTTATTTGACCCATTTTTTGATTGGGTCATTTATTTTTCTGATATTGAGCTGCATGAGCTATTTGTTTATTTTTTAGATTAATTATTTGTCAGTTGCTTCATTTGCTATTATTTTCTCCCACTCTGAAGGCGCTCTTTTCACCTTGCTTATAGTTTCCTTCATTGTGCAGAAGCTTTTAAGTTTAGTTAGGTCCCATTTGTTTATTTTTGCTTTTATTTCCATAATTCTTGGAGGTGGGTCATAGAGGATCTTGCTGTGATTTATGTCAGAGAGTGTTTTGCCTATGTTTTCCTCTAGGAGTTTTATAGTTTCTGGTCTTACATTTAGATGTTTATTCATTTTGAGTTTATTTTTGTGTATGGTGTTAGAAAGTGTTCCAGTTTCATTCTTTTACAGGCAGTAGACCAGTTCTCCCAGCACCACTTGGTAAAGAGATTGTCTTTTCGCCATTGTATATTTTTGCCTCCTTTGTCAAAGATAAGGTGTCCATAGGTGCATGGATTTATCTCTTGGCTTTCTATTTTGTCCCATTGATCTATATTTCTGTCTTTGTGTCAGTACCATACTGTCTTGATGACTGTTGCTTTGTAGTATAGTCTGAAGTCAGGGAGGTTGATTCCTCCAGTTCCATTCTTCTTTCTCAAGACTGCTTTGGCTATTCGAGGTTTTTTTGTATTTCCATACAAATTGTGAAATTACTTGTTCTAGTTCTGTGAAAAATACCGTTGGTAGCTTGATAGGGATTGTATTGAATCTGTAGATTGCTTTGGGTGGTACTCATTTTCTTCTTCTGATTCATGAACATGGTATATTTCTCCAGCTACTTGTGTCATCTTTGATTTCTTTCATCAGTATTTTGTAGTTTTCTATATATAGGTCTTTTGTTTCTTTCATTTCAGTTCAGTTCAGTTCAATCACTCAGTCGTGTCTGACTCTTTGCGAGCCCATGAATCACAGCATGCCAGGCCTCCCTGTCCATCACCAACTCCCAGAGTTCACTCAGACTCATGTCCATCAAGTCAGTGATGCTGACTCGTTTCTTTAGGTAGACTTATTTCTAAGTATTTTATTCTTTTGTCGCAATTGTGAATGGGGTTGTTTCCTTAATTCCTCTTTCTGTTTTCTCATTGTTAGTGTATAGGAATGCAAGGGATTTCTGTGTGTTGATTTTATATCCTGCAACCTTACTATATTCATTGATTAGCTCTAGAAATTTTCTGGTGGTGTCTTTAGGGTTTTCTGTGTAGAGGATCATGTCATCTGCAAACAGTGAGAGTTTTACTTCTTCTTTTCCAATCTGGATTCCCCTTATTTCTTTTTCTTCTCTGATTGCTGTGGCTAAAGCTTCCAAAACTATGTTGAATAGTAGTGGTGAGACTGGACACCCTTGTCTTGTTCCTGACTTTAGGGGAAATGCTTTCAATTTTTCACCATTGAGGATAATTTGCTGTGGGTTTATCATATATGGTTTTTATTATGTTGAGGTATATTCCTTCTATGACTGCTTTCTGGAGAGTGTTAATCATAAATGGGTGTTGAATTTTGTCAAAGGCTTTCTCTGCATCTATTGAGATAATCATATGGCTTTTATCTTTCAATTTGTTAATGTGGTGTATCATATTGATTTGTGAATATTGAAGAATCCTTGCATCCCTGGGATAAAGCCCATTTGGTCCTGATGTATGATCTTTTAAATATGTTGTCAGATTCTGTTTGCTAGAATTTTGTTGAAAAATTTTGCATCTATATCAGTGATATTGACCTGTAGTTTTTTTGTTTTGTTTTGTTTTGTTTTCTGGCATCTTTGTCTGGTTTTGGTATTAGAGTGATGGTGGCCTCATAGAATGAGTTTGGGGGTTTCCCTTCCTCCGAAATTTTCTGGAAGAGTTTGAGTAGGACAGGTGTTAGCTCGTCTCTAAATTTTTGGTAGAATTCACCTGTGAAGCCATCTGGTTCCTGGGCTTTTGTCTGTTGGAAGATTTTTTATTACAGTTTTGATTTCTGTGCTTGTGATGGGTCTGTTAAGATTTTCTATTTCTTCCTGGTTCAGTCTTGGAAGGTTATACTTTTCTAAGAATTTGTCCATTTCTTCCAAGTTGTCCATTTTGGCGTATAATTCCTGATAGTAATCTCTTATGATCCTTTGTATTTCTGTGTTGTCTGTTGTGACTTCTCCATTTTCATTTCTAATTTTGTTGATTTAATTCTCCCTTTTTTTCTTGATGAGTTTGGCTAATGGTTTATCTATTTTATTTATCTTCTCAAAGAACCAGATTTTAGTTTTGTTGATTTTTTATATAGTCTCCTTTGTTTCTCTTTCATTTATTTCTGCCCCAATTTTTATGACTTCTTTCCTTCTATTAACCCTGAGGTTCTCATTTCTTCTTTTTCTAGTTGCTTGAGGTGTACAGTTAGGCTATTTATTTGATTTTTCACTTGTTTTTTGAGGTAAGCTTGTATTGCTAGGAACTTTCCCCTTAGCACTGATTTTACTGAATCCCACAGGTTTGGGGTTGTTATGTTTTCATTTTTGTTTGTTTCTATGCATATTTTGGTTTCTTTTGTGATTTCTTCCATGATGTGTTGATTATTCAGAAACATGTTGTTTAGCCTCCATATGTTCGTACTTTTAATAGCTTTCTTCCTGTAGTTGACATCTAATCTTATCACATTGTGATCAGAAAAGATGCTTGATTTCAATTTTTTTTGAATTTACCAAGGCTAGATTTATGGCCCAAGATGTGATGTATCCTGGAGAATGTTCCATGTGCACTTGAGAAAAAGGTGAAATTCATTGTTTGGGGGTGAAATGTCCTATAGATATCAATTAGGTCTAACTGGTCCATTGTATCATATAAAGTTTGTGTTTCCTTGCTAATTTTCTGTGTGGTTGATCTATCCATAGGTGTGAGTGGGGTATTAAAGTCTCCCACTATTATTGTGTTGTTGTTAATTTCCCCTTTCATACTTGTCAGCATTTGTCTTACATATTGAGGTGCTTTTATGTTTGGTGCATATATATTTATAGTTGTTATATCTTCCCTTGGATTGATTCTTTGACCATTATATAGTGTCCTTCTTTGTCTCTCTTCAAGGCCTTTATTTCAAAGTCTATTTTATCTGATATGAGTACTGCTACTCCTGTTTTCTTTTGATCACCATTTGCATGAAATATTTTTTTCCCCAGCCTTTCAGCTTCAGTCTGTACGTGTCCTTTGGTGTGAGGTGGGTCTCTTGTAGACAGCATATATAGGGATCTTGCTTGTGTATCCATTCAGCCAATCTTTGTCTTTTGCTTGGGGCATTCAACCCATTCACACTTAAGGTAATTATTGATAAGTATGATGCTGTTGCCAATTTACTTCGTTGTTTTGGGTTTGAGTTTATAAACCTTTTCTGTGTTTCATGTCTAGAATAGATTCTTCAGCATTTGTTGAAGAACTGGTTTGGTGGTGCTGAATTCTCTCAGCCTTTGCTTGTCTGCAAAGCTTTTGATTTCTCTTGCATATTTGAATGAGACCCTTGCTGGGTATAGTAATCTGGGTTGTAGGTTTTCCTCTTTCATCACTTTAAGTATATCCTGCATTCCCTTCTGGCCTGAAGAGTTTCTATTGAAAGATCAGCTGTTATCCTTATGGGGGTCCCCTTGTATGTTATTTGTTGCTTTTCCCTTGCTGCTTTTAATTTGCTCTTTGTGTTTGATATTCATTAGTTTGATTAATATGTGTCTTGGGGTGTTTTATCTTGGGTTTATCCTGTTTGGGACTCTCTGGGTTTCTTGGACTTGGGTGGACATTTCCTTCCCCATTTTAGGGAAGTTTCCAACTATTATCTCCTCAAGTATTTTCTCATGCCCTTTCTTTTTGTCTTCTTCTTTGGATTCCTATGATTCGAATGTTGGGGTGTTTAACATTGTCCCAGAGGTCTCTGAAGTGTTTTCATTCTTTTAAAACATTTCTGTTAATTCTTTTTCTTTCTTTCTCTCTGCTTCATTTATTTACACTATTCTATCTTCCACCTCACTTATCCTATCTTCTGCCTCAGTTATTCTATTGTTGGTTCCCCCCAGAGTGCTTTCCATTGCAGTTATTACATTATCCATTATTAATTGACTCTTTTTTATCTCTTCCAGGTCCTTGTCAACATTTCTTGCATCTTCTCAGTCCTTGTCTCCAAGCTACTTATCTGTAACTCCATTTTGTTTTTAAGATTTTGGACCATCTTTACTGTCACTATTCTGAATTCTTTTTTCAGGGAGACTCCCCATCTCCTGCTTTTTTGGTTGGTTTGGTGGGCATTTATCATATTCCTTTACCTGCTGATTATTTCTCTGCCTTTTCATTTTGTTTAGATTGCTGTGTTTGGGGTGCCCTATCCGTAGGCTGGAAGTTTGTGGTTTGTCTTTATTGTGGAGCCTACTCCCTGTGAGTGGGGTTGGACTAGTCTGGCTTGCCAAGGTTTCCTGGTTAGGGAAGACAGTGTCTGTGTTCTGGTGGGTGTAGCTGGATCTCTTCTCTCTGGAGTGCAATGAAGTGTCCAGTAGTGAGTTTTGGGGGTATCTATGGATTTGGTGTAACTTTGGACAGCCTGTCTTTTAATGCTCAGAGCTGTGTTCCTGCTTTGTTGGAGAATTAGCATGGTATGTCTTGCTCTGGAACTTGTTGGCTCTTGGGTGGAGCTTGGTCTCAGTGTAGGTATGGAGGCTTTTGGATGAGCTCTTGTCTATTAATATTCCCTAGAATCAGGAGTTCTCTGGTGTTCTCAAGTTTTGGAGTTAAGCCTTCTGTCTCTGGCTTTCAGTCTTATTCTTACAGTAGCCTCAAGAATTCTCCATGCATACAGCACAGGTGATAAAACATCTAGGTTAATGGTGAAACAATTTTCCACAGTGAGGGACAGCCAGAAACGTTCACAGAGTTACATGGAGAGGAAAAGAGTGAGGAGGGAGATAGAGACCAGGAGAAGATGGGAAGTCAAAAGGGAAGAGAGCAGTCAAGCCAGTAGTCACACCCTCAAGTGAAAATGGATAATGAAAATTAGATTCTGAAAGGTACAAAATTGATAACAAATACCAAAAAGCAGATAAAAAAAATCTATAGTAGAGGGTGAAAGTGAAGTCGCTCAGTTGTGTCCGACTCTTGCAACCCCGTGGACTGTAGACCACCAGGCTCCTCCATCCAAGGGATTCTCCAGGCAAGAATACTGGAGTGGGTTGCCATTTCCTTCTCCAGGGGATCTTCCTGGCCCAGGGATCAAACCCAGGTCCCATGCATTGCGGGCAGATGCTTTAACCTCTGAGCCACCAGGGAAGCTAGACTCTCAAAAAAACAATATTGAAAATACAAAATAAATCACAAAAATTATAAAAGATATAGACATGAAATTTCCTTTAAAAATAGGGTCTTATTTTTCAAGGTAATAGTAGCTTATAAAAATGAAAATTAAAGGAGTAATAAAGAATTTAAATTTTAAAAAATTAAAAAGTAATAATAGTAAAAATATATCTAGGAATTTATCTGGAGCTCTTGTGGGCAGTGTGGAGTCAGTTGAGTTTCAGATAGTTCCTTGTTCCAGCTTGTACTTGTTCTCAAGGTCTATAGGCCCCTCCAATGCTTACTGTTCACTACAGGGTGTCAATCTGCTGCACCTGTCACTTCCAGAGCGGCTCCCTCTTTATTTTGGCTTCCTCTGTTTCCAGTCTCTCCAGTGTCTAATTTCCGCCCTAACACAAGGGGGCGATGGTGGCCACTTATTTAGATTCACTTGTTCAGTTGGCCACCTCATGCGAAGAGCTGACTCATTGGGAAAGACTCTGATGCTGGGAGGGATTGGGGGCAGGAGGAGAAGGGGACGACAGAGGATGAGATGGCTGGATGGCATCACTGACTCGATGGACGTGAGTCTGAGTGAACTCCAGGAGCTGGTGATGGACAGGGAGGCCTGGTGTGCTGCGATTCATGGGGTCGCAAGGAGTTGGACACGACTGAGGCGGCTGAACTGAACTGAACTGTTCAGTTGTGTTGTGGGGAGGAAGGAACACTGCAAACAAATATCACTGGCATGTGTGGGGAGTGCTCGCAGTGCGTGGAACACACTGAGTCTGCCACAGCTCACAGCAGCATGTGCTTTCTGGGTCTATACTGCTCAGGCTCCAGGGTGCTCTGCAGGGCACTGTCCAAAGCAGGCCCTGTGTCTCATGCACTTCCCAGGTCTAAGTCACTCAGGTTCAGGTTCTCAGGTACTCCACAAGGGCACAGGCTTGGTTGGGCATCCGTTTTGTGCGCTTTGCAGGTCCGAGCAGCTCAGGTGACCAGGTGCTTGGCAAGTGCGCTGTCCCAGGTGGACCCTGCATCTTAATCACCTCCTCGGTCCTGGCCGCTTGTTTTCACAGGTGCGCTGGGAGAGCATCACCTCAGGTGTGCCACGTGTCTCCTCTGGGGAGCTGATCTCAGGCTGCAAGCCCCCTTGCAGATGTTAACTGTCCAGCATCCCAGGAAGATGTGGCTAGCACCTGAGAGCCTGCTCACGTTTTGGTGAAGGATGCCGGTCTCTGGGGCTGATATTGGAGCAGCCCCTTGCCTTCCAGGTCTGGCTTACACACCTGCCTCGCTGTTTCAGATGGCGGGGAGGGGCCTGTACGCAGCCCACTAGTTCTCCTTTGGTATTCACTCAATCCTTTGTTCTGGGACCAGGCTGCGAATTAGACCCTTTCATGAAAAACTTCTCTTTTTTTTTTCCCCTCTCTGGTGACCCCACAGTTTGGGTTGCTATCTCATGTTAGCTCCCTCGGATTGTCCTCAGGGTATTCAGACCTGGTCCTGACCCTAAGGACTGATCCTGTAGCCTGCGCCTCCCTGTCCAGCCCCTGCTTGCTGGTGGCGGATGCGAGCCTCTGAGCTACTTCCCCACTGGCAGTTGCGGTTAGGCACCTATTCTATTCTGTGGGTTTTTTGTTTTTGTTTTTTTTTTCTTTTCCTCCCAGTTATGGTGCACTCTGAGATTCCAAAATTCTCCATAGACCCACCTGCGAGAGGGTTTCCTACTGTTTGGAAACTTCTCCTTCACGACTCCCTCCCCAGGATGGGTCTCCATCCCTAACTCTTTTGTCTCTCTTTCTGTCTTTAATATTTTGTCCTACCTCCTTCTGAAGAGAATGGGCTGCCTTTCTGGGTGCCTGGTATCCTCCGCCAGCATTTGGAACTTGTTCTGTGGAAGGTGCTCAGCATTCAAATGATCTTTTGATGAACTGGTGGGGGAGAAAGTGGTCTCCCTGTCCTATTCCCCTGTCATCTTGGGACCATCCCTTCACGGTGTTAAGTTTGATGGACTATTTATAAGTGGGCACAAAACCAAACAAAATAAGGTTGCTACTACCAATGTAATCTAATGAAACCCATCACTACTGGGTAATGACTAAGATGTAATCATTCTTAAAGACGTCTTTAGGAAGTTTCCACTGATGGCTTTCTATGGGTATGATAGTACATGGTAACACAAAGCTACATTATCAAGGTAACATTATTTACCAGGGTCCCATACACATATTCTTCATATAGGTAAGACCAAATTTTGCACATCACATGCCAGCTGAAGTATGTTATTAAAATTCTGTCTTGTATTTGTATATCTGCTCTATTATTTTAAATTAATAGAAACAATATATGATATTAATTGTTAGCATGTTCACAATAAGCCATAGCATTACTTGAATTATTCTATGGAGGCATAGAAAATTCCACTATCTACCTATCTTAATTGTATGAATGACTTTCAGACTATAGTCAGATCACCACAAAGATAAAATAATTGCATGTCAGAACAAAAACATTTAATATAGAGAGTACTAATTAGCATAATTGTAATTGTATTCTTTTTTGACCAGATAACAAAATCCATGAAAACTAGTAACTTGGTAAAATTTTGAGATTATTTTAACACCTTTTCAGTTCAGTTCAGTTCAGTTCAGTCACTCAGTTGTGTCTGACTCTTTGTGACCCCATGAACTGTACCACACCAGGCCTCCCTGTCCATCACCAACTCCCGGAGTTCACTCAAACTCATGTCCATCGAGTCGGTGATACCATCCAGCCATCTCATCCTCTGTCGTCCCCTTCTCCTCCTGCCCCCAATCGCTCCAAGCATCAGAGTCGTTTCCAATGAGTCAGCTGTTCTCATGAGGTGGCCAGAGTATTGGAGTTTCAGCTTCAGCATCATTCCTTCCAAAGAAATCCCAGGGCTGATCTCCTTCAGAATGGACTGGTTGGATATCCTTGCAGTCCAAGGGACTCTCAAGAGTCTTCTCCAACACCACAGTTCAAAAGCATCAATTCTTCTGCGCTCAGCCTTCTTCACAGTCCAACTCTCACATCCATACATGACTACAGGAAAAACCATAGCCTGACTATCACTGCAGATGGTGATTGCAGCCATGAAATTAAAAGACGCTTACTCCTTGGAAGAAAAGTTATGACCAACCTAGATAGTGTATTCAAAAGCAGAGACATTACTTTGCCAACAAAGGTCCGTCTAATCAAGGCTATGGTGATTCCAGTGGTCATGTATAGAAGTGAGAGATGGACTGTGAATAAAGCTGAGCGCCGAAGAATTGATGTTTTTGAACTGTGGTGTTGGAGAAGACTCTTGAGAGTCCCTTGGACTGCAAGGAGATCCAACCAGTCCATTCTGAAGGAGATCAACCCTGGGATTTCTTTGGAAGGAATGATGCTAAAGCTGAAACTCCAGTACTTTGGCCACCTCATGCGAAGAGTTGACTCATTGGAAAAGACTCTGATGCTGGGAGGGATTGGGGGCAGGAGGAGAAGGGGAGGACAGAGGATGAGATGGCTGGATGGCATCACTGACTCGATGGACATGAGTCTGAGTGAACTCCAGGAGTTGGTGATGGACAGGGAGGCCTGGCGTGCTGCAATTCATGGGGTCGCAGAGTTGGACACGACTGAGCGACTGAACTTCACTGAACTGAAACTCTTTAGACAGAGTAAAGGGTAAGTTTCCTTATCACTCTGTTTATTTACAACTATGTTCTCTCCATTGCTGGACTTACTTTTTGACATACAGTACTACCCACTTGAGCAAATTTTTAAGATTTAAGAAAGTCTGAACATGGTGGGCTTCCCAGGTAGCTCAGTGGTAAAGAATCACCAGCCAAGTAAGAGATACAGGTCCAATCCCTGGGTCGGGAAGGTCCCCTGGAGAAGGCAATGGCAACCTACTCTGGTATTCTTGCCTAGGACATTCCATGGACAGAGGAGCCTGGCAGGTGATAGTATGTGGGGCTGCACAGAGTTGGGCACGACTTAGTGACTAAACCACATCACCACCAGCACCTGAACATGGTAGGCACAACATCAGCATCCTTAGGCATCTAAAAATATACTTATTTTCCTCATATATTAATGATAATTTGCATGGATAATAAATTCAAGTTTCTCCCTCACCCGTTTTTAGGATTTTGAAAGCAGACATCATTTTTCTCCTTGTATCCACTATTAAAGATGAACCATCTGAAGTCCACTTATTCTTTTATCCCCATAAAAAAGAAAAATTGTAGATGACTTTCTATATTCTTAGGGTTGTAACACTTTACAAGGGCCCATATAAGTGCTAGTTTTTTCTCAGTTATGTTGCCCATTTCACAGAGATCCTTTCAATATGAAAACACATGCTTTTCTTCAAGGAAAGAAAAATTTTCTTATTTTTTTGATTTTTCCCTACTTCCATCTTTTGTTCTGTTTCCATCTGTAACTCTAAAGGAAGGTGTGGAAAGATTTCATCCTCTTTAGAAAGGTAGGCAGCATTTTTTGACTCTACCTACCAGATTATTCAATTTGTCTATAGTCATCTAATAGCTACCCCTTTAATGGATTTTTTAAAAACTTTTTGATCTATTTTTAATATTCCCCAAACTTTTGCTTCTTCTCTGGTTGTTCCTTTTTTCAGAAGCCTGGTCTTGTTTTCAGAATCAGCATCCTCTATAATCCCTCTGAGAACACTAATCAAAATTTCTTTCCTTTGTTCCCTAAATTATCTGTTCTCTTCCATGTCATTTGTTCTGATTGTCTATATTTGGTCTTTCTATTTCATGCTGTTAATTTCCCAAATTGTGCTGATCCTTGGTTTTCTATACATACTATCAGATAGCCAGCAAAGGTTTCCCTGCAATTGTGTAGTCTTCCTGTCTCACACGAAGGCATCTTTCTCAGTGGGAGGGCTAACGAAACTCAAATATGTTACTTTCAGACTTTGCTCTTTCTCTGCAGAACAAACCCTCCCAAATTCTCCCTTGACATTTCCCAAGATAGGCCTAACCAGTTCCTGTGTGACTCTATCTGTAAGTACAGTAAAGATTAATTCATTTGTACATGCTTTCTCTTTCTAATGCTGTACACAAAAAGCTCTTAACTACTTGATTAAATCCTCACTATGTTATTCTCTGTCTTCATTTTATAGTCGTTGGAATATAAACACTTACATTTTTCTTCTTATTTTCTCAATTTTCCCCCAATGCTTTGCTCACCAATCTGTACCCACTATCCCGAACTCATTGCCTACCTACATTCTGTTTCTCTGAAGTAACTGATTTTCTCACCCTTCAAACGTTAGATTTCACCCAGCACTACTAATCAACTGTGATCACTCACCAACCTTCACTACCTGCTCTCTGTGTTTTTCTGTTGTTTACTATGGTGATGGATCAAGCATCTGCCATTGATCAAAGGTGGAGGAAGACACTTGTCTGTTAAGTGTGTAAATAGATCTCTGGTCTAGATGGAGGATCTATTCCCCTGGATCACCTACCTACAACCTGGGGCCTCCTACTTGAGTAGCCATTTCTTATACACCTCATATCCCTCCAACAAATTTTTTTCCCATGTCTTCATTTACCACTTTCCTTAGTTTCTCTATCAGCTTCTTTTGCATCTTGAATATCTTTTTGAATTCCAATCTATAATGGAAGCCAAACACCATTTTCTGCTGCTGTGTATTTTAGGCAGCAGATTTGTGGAGGAGAGCAGAAGGGAAACAAGAGAAGGTGGGAGGACTTTTTTGATTCTGGGTAACAGAGGCAATAATTTGCAAGTATTAAAACACTGATTTTGTTTTGCTCTGAAAGCATGTTCCCTTTCAACCTTCCAAAGGCAAGTTCTAATTAGATAGTGTATTATTTAAAAAGAAACAGATGGGGACCACCTGGAACAAAAAGGTCATTGGTCAGCTTTGAGTTCTGAGGCTGAATTTCTCTACAGCTTTAATTTGATAGTGGCTAGCAATGACAAAAAATACTTATAGACCAGTCTCTAAACTACTTTAATATTAAAAATGTTATATTCAAGCCTGGATAATTCAGATTATGGGCTTTATTCCATAGTGCTCTAAGATGGCTATGACTCACGTGATGGCTGATCCAGGAGGTCTAGCTTCTAGGACACTAGCAGGATATCACACAAAGGAAATAAACAAAAACAAAAACAAAAACCACCTCCTTCCCTCTTGAGGGGTTCATGAAGAAGAGTCAAGTAGGAAAAATAAGAAATTATAGATTGGGATTTCCAAGTTGAGATCAAATTAACTATAAGAAAACCTAGACACATCCATAATAGTTAATGGTGTGTTTCTTTGAGAGAAGAGTCAGAGGTCTGCAGACAACCCCCAGCACAGCCCCTGACTTCCTGCATATTTTCAGCTTTAGTAATCATGCCATGTGCAGAAAAGGTATGGGAGAAACAGCCAAAAGAAAGTCTTTAAAAGCCAAATTAAATTACATTGAGGCAGTGCTCTTGGACTTCCGTGATGTGTACAAGGAAACTAGAAGTTCCAACATGGAACTTTGTGAAGAAATTTGTGAGGACCAGTGGGTAAGCATGGGCCTGAATGGACTGTGAACAAAGAAGCCAATTTATTTAGGGACTTTATGGAAGGAGAAAAACAGTTAGGACTACAGCTCTCAACATCTGAGGCTAGGACACTGAAGCTTGAAATTGCTCCTACTTTAACTGCAGCAGACATCTCAGTAGATGCAAAAGACCCCAACATTAGTTCAGTAACCTCCTTTACTCCCCTTCATTAGATGGTTATGTAAACTCCTACCATATATTCATTGGCATCATCTAGAAAGGAGCACAGGGGAGTTTAAAGACTGAGCACACACCTGGGATATTCAAGTAGAGGGTGAATTACCTGAAAATTTCATTTAAATTATTAAATATATATTATCATGCATTTATTTAATACATGTATTGGGAAGCTACTGTGTATTCAGTAAGTATATTAGACCCAGCGATGGAACCCGGGTCTCCTGCACTGCAGGCAGACCCTTTACTGTCTGAGCTACCACGGAAGCCCATATACGAAATAGATTGAGCCGGAGGGTGGGTGGGAATTCTCCATTCTTACAAAGCTTTCATTCTACTGAAATTATTGGTTCACACTAACTTGGCCAGGATTAAACCAAATATATCTTCCCTGAGAACTGTAGTATTTTTTTTTTTCCCCATTGTAAGGTCTTTAGTAGTTTCCTGACCCCCTTGGCACTTTTGTGCCCTTTGTAGGTCTCAAGGACAATCTGTGTGTGTGTATGCTCATTCACTGAATCGTATCCAACTCTTTGTAACTCCGTGGACTGTAGCCTGCCAGGCTCCTCTGTCCTTGGGATTTCCCAGGTAAGAATACTAGAGTGGGTAGCTATTTCATTCTCTACGGGATCTTCTTGACTCAGGGATTGAACCCATGTCTCCTGCATTGCAGGAGATTCTTTACCACTGAGCCACCTGGGAAGCCCCCCCAAAAGGCAAAGCAATGTAGGGCCCCGTATATGTGAGCTAACACAAAGATCAGGTTGTCAGATCCAGCTGACACAAGAGTCAGATATTTTATCCAGTGTCAAGTTTTACTAATAATGTCAAGAATACAAGTAATCAGGACCAGATGAAGAAGGGAGAAGTCTAGACACACTAGGTCACAGGTCCCTTCTTCACACATCAGTCACACAACTGGGCTTTGTGGCCCAGAATAACACATGAGGTCTTTAATAAGATGCACATGTCAACCTCTCATATGATGTCCCTTATATGCATCATAGGTTATCAAACAGCTCCATTGTAAACCCAGATATTTTCACAGCCTACAAAGACACTGTTTGAAGTCGTATGTCAAAAATCCATAGATTCAGTATTTGTTTACCATAAGCAATCCTAAACCATCTGCTAATAGAATTCAATAGATAAAATTCTCCTTGTAAATACTGGTTTATTTTCTAGCAGGTGTACTATTAGCATGTTTACAAGACGATTAGACCAGGTACCTGCTTGTTTTCTTTGCCAGGAGCATCCCCAGCTTCCATTACTAAAGGCTAGAAAGGGATCCCAGGCCAGGGATTTAACTCCATTCTTTTCAAGATGCCAAATAAGCTTTGAGGAACCATTGCCACAGACTCAGACTCATCTAGTTACCCACTTTCTTCCGCCACTTTCATGTCCGTACTGATGGGGCATTTTGACATGGCTGATGTGAAGAGTAGATATTTCCTAAGGACCGATGACTCCCTCACACTGTGCTCCCTCAGTTAAACTTGGGCACCTCTACACCACCCAACTGGAGGTGTATAGGAGGCAGAGGGTGAGGAAGGATGGGAGCTTCGGCTTCTGATATCCTTGTTCTTCCTCAATCTCTTTTAATTCCCAACATCCCACCGAAACTTAAGACTGACTTTCTTCTCTTTATCCTTTATGTAAAAATTGATCCTTTCAGTTCAGTTCAGTCACTCAATCGTGTCCAACTCTTTGCAACCCCATGAACCGCAGCATGCCAGGCCTTCCTGTCCACCACTAACTCCCAGAGTCCACCCAAACCCATGTCCATTGACTCAGTGATGCCATCCAATGATCTCATCCTCTGTCGTCCCCTTCTCCTCCTGCCCTCAATCTTTCCCAGCATCAGGGTCTTTTCAAATGAGTCAGCTCTTTGCATCAGGTGGCCAAAGTACTGGAGTTTCAGCTTCAACATCAATCCTTCCAATAAACACCCAGGACTGATCTCCTTTAGGATGGACTGGTTGGATCTCCTTGCAGTCCAAGGGACTCTCAAGAGTCTGCTCCAACACCACAGTTCAAAAGCATCAATTCTTTGGTGCTCAGCTTTCTTTATAGTCCAACTCTCACATCCATACATGACCACTGGAAAAATCAGAGCCTTGACTAGATGGACCTTTGTTGGCAAAACAATGTGTCTGCTTTTTAATATGCTGTCTAGGTTGGTCATAACTTTCCCTCCAAGGAGTAGCGTCTTTTAATTTCATGGCTGCAATCACCATCTGCAGTGATTTTGGAGCCCCCCAAAATAAAGTCAGCCACTGTTTCCACTGTCTCCCCTTCTATGTGACAAGGAAGTGATGGAACCAGATGCCATGATCTAATGTATTCTTAATACATTAAAACAGAGCTAAAGGGATTTATTAATTTTTAAAATTTCATGACAAAACATGGTTTTCTTATAATCTTTAAGAGTCAAGAAATTCATCCTATGATTAAAATTTAATTCAAGGCCTGGTTTAGCAACTCAATGATGTAAGGATCACTATACTAGGACTCTCTAACTTTGCCCTCTTTTCCTTCTCCTCATAGCCAATGGATGAATGCTTGAGCTCCAGATAGCACACTGGGGCTCTAGGCCTAAACAGTGATAAAAAGAGACAAACCAATCCTATTTTCCCATTTCACAAGAAAGGGAGCAGGATGCTGCTTCTATCTCATAAACCTGAAATATGTTATACAGTAAACACAAGCAAGAAAAATAAGTATTTTCCCTGGAATAAGAAATAGTGTTTCTCTTAACAAAATGATAATTCAGTAAGTAAACAAGACAGAGGAAACAATATTTCTTAACATTTACTTTGCCACAGACCTAAAATATTCATTTCTACTACATCACACATGCACACATATGCATATATACTAACACAATTTCTCACAAGTAAGCTACAGTCTTTGCATTTATATAATTTAGATTTATTCAAATATCATTATACTGCTCTATATAAGTCATGTAGGTTATTCCTCTGAATTTTTCTCTCATAAATTATATAATCATACATCTCACAACCTTTTGTTTTTTTTTTCTGCAAGTTGAGTTCACCAGAAAACAAATTCTGAGAAAGAACCGATCGTGTTGGATGTTTATTAAAGGTGGCTCAGAGAGTAAAGAATTCCTTGTAATGCAGGAGACCCAGGTTTGATCTCTGGGTTGGGAAGATACCCTGGAGAAGTGAATGGCTACCCACTCCAGTATTCTTGCCTCAGAAATCCCATGAACAGAGGGGCCTGGTGGCTATAGTCCATCGGGTTGCAAAGAGTTGTACACAGCTGAGCAACTAAGCACATTGGGATCAACATCTGTTGAAGACAGGGGGAGAGAAGCAGGACTCAGCAGCCACAGCCATAGTGGATCCCTCAAGGAAGGAGATTTGGTGCTCGAAATGTCCTCCACAGTTGTATTGAGTTCAGGAAAGACGACTGGCCCTTTAAACCGTCATATTCACAGTTCACTGAATGTGAGTGATGAGGTATTCAGCTGACAGAATCCCAGCAGGGCTGACAGTTGAAGGGTGCCTACTGACACTCACAACAGGAAAGACAACAAGTCTTTCTCAGCTGTGCTAAAGGGAAACCTGAGTGGTGCGTTTTCTCTGTGGGATTTAGTCAGACATGCTTATCTAGAATACAGATACCAAGAGGTATATATATGTGTATGCTTAGTTGTTCAGTTGTGTCTGGCTCTTTGCAACCCCATGGACTGTAGCCCACCAGGCTCCTTTGTGCATGGGGATTCTCCAGGCAAGAATATTGGAGTGGTTTGCCATGCCCTCCTCCAGGGGATCTTCCCAACCCAGGAATCGAACCCAGTTCTCCCACATTGCAGGCAGAATTTTTTACCATCTGAGCCACCAGGGAAGCCCACCAAAGAGGTAGAAGTGTGTATTTAGTAATAATTTAACTACTCAAATCTATTTAAATAATCGAATTTATTTGAGTAGTTAAGATATTATTAAATACACACATTTAAAATGATCCCTGAAATAATCATTGTACTATTGAAATCTGTGAAGGACTTAATTCACTACAGTGGGCTACTTTTGTGCTTTAAACTCTGAAGCTTTAACTGTGCCTGTACATCCAAAAGCTGAACATGATGCCTTTAAATAAGAGTTTATCTATCTTAATACACCTGGTCATAAAATGTGTTAGCCATTCAAAGAAAAATTCTGCATTTTTACACTTAATAATGAACAAGAAATGTGTTTAGAATAAATTGCATTTACATTCACGGCATCCTCTATATAGAGTGGCTTGCTAAGTTATGACTCATTGGCACTGTCAAAAAAATGATAAATGGAAAGAGAAGCTTTTCTTTATGTAACAGATATGCTTCTGGGTTGACACTACTGTCATATCACTTATTTCTGTATGGAATTTCAGGTAATGTACTAATATTCTTTTACTATGCTTTCGAAGGATTCAATACTAATTTGTATAGTTTTCATGCTGCTGCTGCTGCTAAGTCGCTTCAGTCGTGTCCGACTCTGCGCGACCCCAGAGATGGCAGCCTACCAGGCTCTTCTGTCCCTGGGATTCTCCAGGCAAGGACGCCGGAGTGGGTTGCCATTTCCTTTTCATACCAACTTCATTTAGACAGCTCTACGTGCATGTAAAAGCAAAGTCATGTTTCATTACCTATGATGAGCACTAGAAAAACTTTGTTGTTCCTAATGAAAACTTTATCTATTCAATTTGCTATTTTGATTAAGAACAAAGGTCAAGATGGTCATTATTCTCCTAGGAAAGAAGAGTCATTGAAATACTTGGAAAAAAATACAAAATGCTTTACTTATTATTTAAAAATTACAGGTAAGAACAGAAAAAGACAATCAAATATTTGAATGTTCAAGTTGGATACCTGTGTTACAAAAAAAATATCTAAAATATAAGCTGTTTCTTTTGGGGATGGCAGCATGGATCAAGGAAGAACCAGAGTAGGGTGATTTCCTAACCCTTATGAGTTGTGGTTCCTCTACAAGCTGCTATCAAGGAGCTCCCTTCTACACTACAGGCTGACATCCAGATAAGCAGCAGTGGAAATTGCTAAAGAAATTTTCACATATTACATTGAATGACTGATAATAATAAAAAAAATCCTTCTTATTTCTTATCAAAAGACATAATATTAACTTCTAAACTAAGGTAAGGCACTAAATTATCTTTTTTTTTATTTAAGGAAGCTTAAAATATTGAACTATATTTGATGCTATATTACAAATATCTTAAGAAGAAATGAATTGTGGTACAAATAATAAACGTAGATTACATGACTGGGAAACTTCATTTCCAAAATAATCTCTGAGAAAGAAATTGCTTTATATTTAAGTCTTTATACAGCCTCTCACTGTAGGAGAATTATATATATGTGTATATATATATATATATATATATATATATATATATATATATATATTACTTTAAAGTACTGCTTGAGAATGATACATTAGCCTGCAATGACTTTTTGTAAGTCATGTCCAATTCTTTTGTGCCCCCATAGACTCTAGCCTGTTAGGCTCCTCTGTCTATGGGATTTCCCAGGCAAGAATATCAGAGTGGGTTGCCGTCTTCTTCCTCAGTGGAGCTTCCAGAACCAGGAATCGAACCTACATCTCCCGCATTGAAGTCAAATTCTTTACTGCTGAGCCACCAGGGAAGCTGCAATGACCTTAGCTGATGCATTTTGAATGCTTATTGAGGACATTTGGTGGATTAAGAGAAAGAGAGTGAAAAAGAGGTTTTATCACGGATCAAGTAATTTTAAGAATTATGATCTCACATTGCAAGTGATGGATATTAAAAAGTCCTTTTAAAGATCCTTTCTAAAGCCATGTATTAAGTAATATGTTCTACAAGTATTAATACATACTCACAGGAAACAACGTTAAAACCAAAACCCAAGCTACCCTAAAGTTATATGAATAAGTAATTGGGTTGGTATAAAATTTCCAATAATTATCATTCTATGCTGATTCAAAAAGTGCTCAATTTAAACAATTTAGGCAGCGAGAAGTACAGGCAGCAGGTTTTTAGAAATTGTTAGATGAGTTCAAAAGTAATTCTAGCTATTATCAAAGGTATCAGTGTCAAAGCTGTGTGTGAAGACTTTAGTTTCATAAAGAATGGAAAGAGAAATAATGTTATTTGAAAAGTGTTGCATATATAAGTAGGATTTTAAATGTATTTGTAAAAGTTAAAAATAATTTTATCTAGATCCACAAGAATTTATAACATAACATTTTGGGGGATTGTCCAATTAGAAAAATATGGCATTAACTTATATCTGGTATCATCTTATAAGTGAACACAACTAATATTCAGAATTGGTTGAGGACATCCCTGATGGTACAGTCATTGAGAATCCACCTGCCAATGCAGGGGACATGGATGGGTTTGATCTCTGCTCCAGGAAAACAGCATATGCCTCAGGGGTACTAAGCCTGTGTGCATGCTCTGCAACGAGAGAGGCCCCCACAACATAAAGCCTGCTCATCACACTAAAGAACTAGAAAAAGGCTGTGCAGCAACAAAGATCCAGTGTAATCTAAAATAAATAGACTAATTTAAGATAAAATAAATTTATTTGAACAAAATTCATAGGCAAGTCCTTTTTAAAGATTTTTAACTTTGAATTTGAACTACACTTTCCCTTGAGATAAAACAGCACATATACATGGCCATATTTCTCTATGAAAAAAACTTACTCTGTATCAATGACAAATTGCCTTTAAAGCTTGTATTTAATTTAAGCAAATTACTCCATTCTTGAGTACAAAAATAAATTTGTATCATAAAATTGATTAACAGGATTTTTGTTAAAAATAGCTTTTTTTTTAAGTAAAGGAAGAGATACATTTTATGATCATAACATGACCCTCATCTTTAAGCTAAGACATTCAAATATCCAGATACAAGCCCTTTTTTTATTCTTTTGAGTCATAATTCTTGGTAGACTTTTAAAAATGATATGAGCAATTTTTTTTCAGGTAGTAATTACAAATGAGCTATCATATAACTCCATGCTATTGTTAACTTTGAAAAATCAGATAATTCAGAACATGGAGCTCAACCTGCTGAATCATACTTTATCTCTTTTAAATCAGTCCTTAGAAATTAGACTCTCAGCATGGAATATTTCTGGGAATGAGATCAGAGAGCACTTAGCTGGCAGAAATTCTGAATTTTTTCCACAGATGATTTTGAGTCTAAAGAATTATTTTTATACGTCCCTCTCTTAAATCAGGGGCTGATTTTGATGCCTAAAGATATTTCAGAGACTATAAGGTGTATAAGGTGTTATAATTATTGCTGAGGAGACACTGGCATAGAGAATCTCATCATATAGTATATAAGAAATGTCAAGAAACACTTCTTTTTATTCAAACTATTTCAGAATACTTGTTTCTTAAAAAAGTGGATTACTGGGTACCATTTCAGACCAAAAACTAGAGGCAGATATGGTATTTTAAAAGCTGCTGGAGTAATCCTTATGTATTCTGATGTATGAACACCATCAGTCCAAAGAATGACATAGTGACCTAATTTATACAGGAGTCCTGAATAATAGATAAACCTATGCTGATCCCTGTGGAGAGGAGTATGAAATGGGTCATTGTGAAATAAGACATCTAGATAGGTATGCTATGTGTCACTTTATTTTGCAGTGAACTGTTTAAAAATGAAAGGTATACTTTAGCATTCTGATTAGGCAAAAGAAAGGAAAGTATAGCAGATGACTGCAGCAGTGGAACACGTAATATCAGTTAGGCTTTATTATCAGAAGGAAAAGACTGACTATGAGAAAAAATACTGGAATCATTTACAAGACCTGGTAGATGACATCTTGGATACCAAGGACCTAAGGGAAGTGTCTTGGAAAGTTCACAAGATCTAATGTGACAGTCCCAGGAAGACAGTCCGAGACACTTCTGGGAGAGAAAGCATCTTGGAAGACACCATATTTCTTGGAAATATATTGGTGAAGGGGCAAAAAGAGGTTGAATGCACAGAAGGTTCTCAAACAAATAATACAAAAAATCAGAAGAGAAAAAGACATAAAATGTACCATTTTAAAGAAAATGTCCTAGTCTATAAAGGAGAAGAAAATGAATCCAGAAACTATGTAAGTCCCCTTGCCCATAGGATGACCAAATGTTACTGTACAGAAAAACAGAACACAATTCATACAAACAGGAAACTACTTCAATAGCGTTCATCCCAAGTAGCTATTAAAAATATAAATATATCTAAAATACTTACTGTCTATTATATAATTTTATATTTTATGATGCTATTTATAAATTATATTTATGCATGTTATATAATTATATATATATGATCCAAATGTTTCAGCAGATGAAAACACACAAATGCACATACACAAACAATATGACAATTGTTTATATGTATTATATGACAATACATAGGATCTAGATTAAATATCAAAGGCCATCAGTAAGAACAAAGTCAAGGAATTTTACTACGTGAGATCAAGGTATAAACATAATGCAGTTTCTCTAAGGAGCAATAGATCAATGAAACAGAATAGAGTTCAGAAAGAAATGTATACATATGTTATCTTCTGATCAATAATAACATTACCAATGCAAATACTCGGTGAAAAGACGGTCTTTTCAATAAAAGGAACTGATATCTGAATGGGAAAAAAAAATCAATCTTGACTCCTATCTTACATAGTAACAAAAAAATAAATAAGTAAATAAATCACATAGCTTACATGTGGAGGGAAAAGGCATTAATCATTTCAAGAAAAAACAGAGAATATGTGCATGACTTTAGGGAAAAGAAAGATGTCCCAAACAGGAAACAGAAAACACAAATCATAAAAAGATTGATAAACTGAACCTCATAAATATTAAGAAATTTTGTTACCAGAAACATTATCAAGAAAGTGAAAACCTTCCAAATACCTCTATCTGACAAGGGTTCATATTCAGATTTAAAGAATTCCTACAAATGAATGAGAAAATAAGTAACCCACCACCACCAACAGTAATAAACAGTTAAAAGACATGAATAGCCACATCACAAAAGATAATTGTCTGAATGGTCACTAAGCACATAGAGTACTACTCACTCTTGTTGTTCAGTTGCTGCTAAGTTGTGCCTGACTCTTTAGGACCCCATGGACTGTACCCCACCAGGCTCCTCTGTCCATGGAATTCTTCAGGCAAGAATACTGGAACGGGTAGCTATTTCATTCTCCAGGGGATCTTCCTGAACCAGGGATCGAACCCACATATCCTGCTTGGCAGGTGGATTTTTCAACACTGAGCCACGTGGGAAGACCACTGAGCCACCTGGGGAGCCCCCTAAGCCACAAAGTGATGCCACCAAGCATTGAATAGGGTGGCTGAATTAAAGCAGAAACATTTATATGAATGTTCATAGAAGTACTGCTTTTGTTTTTCGTGTTTTTTTTTTTTTTTAATTATTTATCTGGCTGTGCCAGGTCTAAGTTGTAGCACATGGGATCTTTGATCTTTGCTGTGCAATGTAGGTAGGATCTTTTTAAGCCGTGGCAGGCAAACTCTTAGTTATGGCATGTGGGGTCTAATTCCCTGACCAGGGATCAAACCTGGGACGCCTGCAGTGAGAACAAAAAGTGCCAACCACTGGACCACCAGGGAAGTCCAGAAGCATTGTTTCTATTTGCAAAAAGTATTTTTATTTATTATTTATTTATTTAAAAGGATTGATTATTGTAATTTTCTAATTAAAAAAATGAAACTCTTCTCCAGGAGAACAGGAAAAACTACTTTATTCACTCAATAGGTTATTATAAGGCAATTAAAATAACTGAACTAGTTCTACATGTATCAACATGTACACATTTGTATCTGGTGGTAACAGTGGAAACCCAGTTGCAAAACTTTGTATACCACTTGAAATCCTGTATCTGTTGCATGATTGCACTCATGTGGTAGTATGCAAAAATATATATTAGAACTATAGGAGCTCTTTTCCGGTTACCTCGGCGTAGGGAGCTATGAGCAGCAAAGTCTCCCGCGACACCCTCTACGAGGCGGTGCGGGAAGTCCTGCACGGGAACCAGCGCAAGCGCAGAAAGATTTTGGAGATGGTGGAGCTTCAGATCAGCCTGAAGAACTATGACCCTCAGAAGGACAAACGTTTCTCGGGCACCGTCAGGCTTAAGTCCACTCCCCGCCCCAAGTTCTCTGTGTGTGTCTTGGGGGACCAGCAGCATTGTGATGAGGCCAAGGCTGTGGATATCCCCCACATGGACATCGAGGCACTGAAAAAACTCAACAAGAATAAGAAACTGGTCAAGAAGCTGGCCAAGAAATATGATGCCTTTTTGGCTTCAGAGTCTCTGATCAAGCAGATCCCCCGAATCCTGGGCCCAGGCCTGAACAAGGCTGGCAAGTTCCCTTCCTTGCTGACCCACAATGAGAACATGGTGGCCAAAGTTGATGAAGTGAAGTCCACGATCAAGTTCCAGATGAAGAAGGTGCTGTGTCTGGCAGTGGCTGTTGGCCACGTGAAGATGACAGATGATGAGCTTGTGTACAACATCCATTTAGCTGTCAACTTCCTGGTATCATTGCTCAAGAAAAATTGGCAGAACGTCAGGGCCTTGTACATTAAGAGCACCATGGGCAAGCCCCAGCGTCTGTACTAAGGCACAGCTTAATAAACCATACTAAACCAAAAAAAAAAAAAAAAAACTATAGGAAAAACTTTGGGGAAAGCAAAAAGGGAAAATGATGGGAGAAGAGACTTTAGCTACATCTATAGTATCTGACTTCTGAGAGGGTAACAGGCAGGAAGGCCAGGGGTCTCCAAACAGAGGAAATAGGCTGCAAGTGTCAGATTTTTTTTTTTTAATCTCTCTCTTAAGCAGCAGGAGGAAGCAAACTAGTGACATACTTTTTCCCCTTCTCTATACAAATTTAAAAAGAGGTTTCTCTTAAAATACTGCGCTGCCATAATGATACCTGGTTCCACCTGAACTTAACTTTTTCTCAAATCTTGAGTTAACCAATGTATTTTTCTTATGGAAATGTTTGTCTTAAGCTATCTTAATGTACTACTATACATTTACCCCAGACTCTGTCTTCAAGTCGATTCTGTCTAATGGCTCAGAACCAACTTGACAAACCAGTATATAATACTCAGACCCTAATCTATGTAAACAAAACTATTTGTATGGCAACCTGCCTTTCTACAAGATTCAAGTCAGTTGTTTTATAGCCCGGGATGACTCATCAGGTGCCAAGATCATCACAAAATACATCTTATGGATGAGGGGCCTGATGCCATGAGGGGCCTGATGTCTCTGAGTTTTAAGACATTCCTTTCTTTCATTAACAGACTGCTAGTAACTACATAACATCCAGCTAAAAACTAGCAGGTGGGTATTCTTTCTGCCCCCTTCTGATGTCTATGTCAGAAGCTTTCTCTGTCTTCTTTATACTTTAATAAAACTTTATTACACAAAAGCCCTGAGCGATCAAGCCTTGTCTCGGGCCAGAGATTGAATTCTACTCTGGGGGCCAAGAATCCTGGCATCTTTTCGTGGTTCAGCAACAACCTTTCACTTCCATAAAAGAAATTAAACAAGAAAACAATAAACAAAACATTGAAAAAAAGTAATAGCTTAATTTTAGAGGTTGGTGCATCAATGCATTATTTACATTGTTTTATGTACTCATTTGCATTATTTTATGTATTTGATTTCTTCACAATGGTTAACTGTCAAACAAAGAAATAATCATTGACAGAAAAACAGTTTTAAAAAAGGGGCTGTCAACTTTATGTTAAGAAATATCTGAAATTTAGCTGACAAATAAGATTTAACAAAAATGAAGTAAATTTCAGTGAAAAATATGGTTAATTATGGTGAAGAGTCACACACTCAGTAAGTGCCCAAGATAAGAACACATTTTAAAAGCCAATGTTCTAGAGAGAATGAAATACTAGTTGGACGGGAACTGTATGTTCTGGATAAGACAGTGAGACATCACAAAGAGACAAACCCCCAAATATTACATCAACATTCATCGTATGAACAGGATGATTGAAAATGGCCAGATTCCTGAAGCTAGTCCAGAGATGTTCATATTAAGCCAAAATCTGATGTGATCATTTTGAAATTTCACTATCTTAAGTTTTAAAAGCCAAGCAGCATTTTAAGAGAAAATTGAATTTCTAGTCCTAAGCACTCCTGCCTGACAACTGCAAGGGACATTATTTCCACTATATCATACGAAAATATTGCATGTATTATATGTACACGTGGTGATCTTGGAGTTCTGCTGTAATCCATTTTATGAGGTAGTCATTTTTCTTTAAGAAAACCTCCCACTATGAAATGATCTTTTAACGTAGCTAACATCTTTGGTTCTTAATACTGGCTGCACAATTGAATTTCCTGGGGAAACATGAATATATAAACACATATATTTCATTTTCATAATATGT
This sequence comes from Budorcas taxicolor, assembly GCF_023091745.1. Classification (NCBI taxonomy): domain Eukaryota; kingdom Metazoa; phylum Chordata; class Mammalia; order Artiodactyla; family Bovidae; genus Budorcas; species Budorcas taxicolor. The sequence goes on along the minus strand of NC_068913.1, from coordinate 39,357,565 downwards.
ACAATTTTTACAATTTAGATAATTTTCATAATGCTCCACATGCACCACACACCTGCACACACTACATATACTCAGTATACACATACCCACTGCAAATAAGCAACCAGCACACGCATCCTCCCGAAAGAATTGTAGCATAATTTCGGCTAAACGTGTATCTAGCATCTATATTATTAAGAAAATAAATGTTTTTAGTTTTATTGCTTCTAAATTATTTATTTTATTTGGGTCTATATTCACATAGGTAAGTTTCTAAAATATTTAATGACTCTTCGCTGTCTAGAGTGACACCTTAGAATATAGAGTGGAAGCATTGTATGCATGGACAGATTTGTCAAACATGGCTTCACTGTAGAAAATAACGATTATATTGGAGAATACTACAATAACAGTATCTTTAAATATTTTCTGTTACACTTCTTTGAGAATAATTCTCAAATCTCCTGTCGAGAGGGTATAAACCTAGTTTCTGAGGCTCTGGGATCCAATAAATGGACAGAGTTGGTAAACTGATCATCAGGAAAAAGCTGTTCAATATCATTACTCATCATGGAAAAGAAAATTAAAATTATGATGTGATATGACCACATGTATCAGATAATAGCGTATGTTGGTGAAGATGAGAAACAACTTGTTAGGTAGTTAGAATAGGAAACAGGAGTCCAGAATGGCGGTGACTAAAAGATAAGGAAGGGAAAATGCCATGAAAATAGAACAAAGGAAGGTCTGAGGACTGGAGTGAGGACCTCAAGTAGGACAAACAACACTCCTGGCTAGCCCAGTTTACATAGGGCAGGCCCAGGCGGAGAAAAAAATCATATACAAAGAGGTGCCAAAGGGCCGGGGGTCTCTTTCTCTCTCCTGTGTTCTGGGGCACTCTTCTCTTCGCGTCTTTCGGTCGACATGCCCTCACACCTCTAGGATGGATTTTTCTGCTATTTTCTAAATAAAATAGAGCTGTAGCACAGAGCTGTAACACTTATTTGCCTAAGGGCTATAACATGGTCTGTCCAAGACCCGAGAGCTGTGACATGGTCTGTCCAAGACCCGAGAGCTGTGACAAGCCGAGGGCTTTAATGTCCGTCACTCCAAATCTTTGTTGTGACAACACAGAACTGAGGAACATACACTCGCCTGACAAACTGAAATTCTCATGAATGCTGATGGGAGTATGAATTTACACAACCACACTAGAGAAAGGTTTAGCAATATCTACTAAAGTGGAATATATGCATGCCCTATGAGTTGACTATACCACTCAAAAGCATCTATACTTTCGTAGATATTTCAGTCTTACAAACCTAATGTTCTGGAGGGGAAAAAAAACAAACAAACAAACAGGACCAGACAAACTTAATGTTCTGAAAAAAAAAAAAAAAAAGCCAGAAAAAAATATATACTAGTTCCATTTATGTAAAGGGCAAAAATGGGCAAAGCTAATCTGTGTTGTTAGAAGTCAGAATAATAGCTTTTCTCAAGAGAGGAAGAGGAACTGGGTGAGAGCACAAGGTGGAGTTTCTGAGGAGCTAGTAATGCTCTCAATTTTTTGTTTTGTTTTGTATTTCAGCGCTATCTACTTAAATGTATCCAATGACAGATAGAAGTTCTCACTCTCCCAGGTAACAATTGATTGTCCAATAGCAGTGGGATCATGTAGCCACCAAAAATGGTTTGAAACTTGGTTATAAATTCCACACTTTCCCCCAAACTTTGCATATAAGATCACCATCTGCTCTGATCAGAGACACTGCATCTGACTAGTATATTTGTCCTTCATAAAAACAATCAGTACATTCAACAATATTTTTATTTTAGATATTGAGTGGTGGTCTTGTTTGTTTAGATCCTGAGTGGTGGTCTTTGATCCTGTAACAACAGAGATTACAATACAATATTTTTTAAAATTCAAGAGGTCACCTACTTCTGACCAAGATGAAGGATAAGGACCAGGTTTACACTATTGTCTTAAATAACCAAAGATCAGGAAACAAAAAATACACAAATCACTAGGTGTCAAGATGTTAGACATCAGTCAGTGAAAGACAGAGAGCTTACAGAAGAGGAAAACAAACAGATCCCTAGGACAGACTGCCCTAGCTTACTGCCTTGAGAGTTTCCAGATCATGGGAAAGAAAAGAAAAATCCAGGGAGACAGTGATGAGGAGACAGAGCAAATGATCTCCATGTTTTAGAAGCACCCAACTGTCCTATAAAAATTATTAAGGACAGGTCAGGATGGTTTAGAATAAATGAATTAATATGTATAAAACATACAAAATACAGCCTGATTAATAAAATTATTCACCACAAACTCTTACTATGAGTACTTCTTCAGCTCAGTTCAGTCGCTCAATCGTGTTTGACTCTTTGTGACCCCAGGGACTACAGCACGCCAGACCTCCCTGTGCATCACCAATTCCCAGAGCTGACTCAAACTCATGTCCATTGAGTCGGTGATGCCATCCATCCATCTCATCCTCTGTCGTCCCCTTCTCCTCCTGCCTTCAATACCAGTTAACTTCTTACCAGTTGGCAATCAGGGAATGACAGTGCTCCCAAGCCTGAAGAGAAACCAGGGTTAGCCATGGGCATTAGACTGCTGTCACAATCTACTGTGAAAGATTCTGACAGCATCTGACGGACATCAGGCAGTATAGATGTATAATTGGGAGATTTCAACTTTAGTGGTAATGTGACATCACTTAATTCACTTCAGTTGCTCTGTTGTGTCTCTTTGAGATCCCATGGACTGCAGCATGGCTTCCCTGCCCACCACCAACTCCCAGAACTTGTGCAAACTCATGTTCATTGAGTCAGTGATGCCATCCAACCATCTCATCTTCTGTCATCCCCTTCTCCTCTTGCCTTCAATCTTTCCCAGCATCAGGATCTTTCCCACTGAGTCAGTTCTTTGCATCAGGTGGCCAAAGTACTGGAGCTTCAGCTTCAGCATCAGTCCTTCCAATGGACATTCAGGACTGATTTCCTTTAGGATTGACTGGTTGGATCTCCTTGCAGTCCAAGGGACTCTCAAGAGTCTTCTCCAAACCATAGTTCAAAAGCATCAATTCTTCAGTGCTCAGCTTTCTTTATAGTCCAAACCTCACATCCATACATGACTACCGGAAAAACCATAGCTTTGACTAGATGGACCTTTGTTGACAAAGTAATCTCAGCTTTTTAATATGGCTGTCTAGGCTTCTCACCGGAGAAGGCAATGGCAACCCACTCCAGTACTCTTGCCTGGAGAATCCCAGGGACAGAGGAGCCTAGTGGGCTGCCACCTATGCGGTCTCACAGAGTTGGACACGACTGAAGTGATGCAGCAGCAGCAGCAGCAGCAGGCTTCTCACAACTTTTCTTCCAAGGAGCAAGCGTCTTTTAATTTCATTGCTGCAATCACCATCTGCAGTGATTTTGGACCCCAAGAAAATAAAGTCTGTTACTGTTTCCATTGTTTCTCCATCTGTTTGCCATGATCTTCATTTTTTGAATGTTGAGTTTTAAGCCAGCTTTTTCACTCTCTTATTTAACTTTTATCAAGAAGCTCTTTAGTTCCTCTTTACTTTCTGACATATGGGTGGTGTCATCTTCATTTCTGAGGTTATTGATATTTCACCCAACAATCTTGATTCTAGCTTGTCCTTCATCCAGTTTGGCATTTTGCATGATGTAATCTGCATGTAAGTTAAATAAGCAGGGTGACAATATACAGCCTTGACATACTTCTTTCCCAATTTGGAACCAGTCTGTCGTTTCATGTCCGTTTCTAACTGTTGCTTCTTGACCTGCATACAGATTTCTCAGGAGGCAGGTATGGTGGTCTGGTATTTCCATCTCTTTAAGAATTGTCCACAGTCTGCTGTGATCCACACGGTCAGAGGATCTAGCATAGTCAATGAAGCAGAAGTAGATGTTTTCAGGGAATTTTCTTGCTTATTCTATGATGCAACAGATGTTGGCAATTTGATCTCTGATCCCCCTGCCTTTTCTAAATCCAGCTTGAACATCTGGAAGTTCTTCATTCACATAGTGTTGAAGTCTCACTTTGAGAATTTTGAGCATTACTTTGCTAGCATGTGAGATGAGTGCAATTGTGCGGTAGTTTGAACATTCTTTGGCATTGCCCTTCCTTGGGATTGGTATGAAAACCATC